>NC_073382.1:73350052-73457552 GCF_028641065.1 Leucoraja erinaceus
TGAATGTCAAGCAATGGTCAATGAATAACAGCCTGATTTCCCTATTCTTATTGTCCATGTGGTCCAGTGCAGAGTGGAGAGCCAGCAAGGCCGGGTCCACTGTTGATTCATTGTGGCGGTAGGGAATATTATAGTGGGTCCATGTTCCTTGCTATGGCAGGATTTTATATGCCTCGCAAATCACTTCACCACCACAGACATTTGCACCATGTCACCTGGGATCCCGGACGAGGCCATCAGTCTGGTAGGTCGAACAGCACAGCAGGCCGACAGGAGCAGTGACTCCAGTAAGAGCAGAGGAGGGGGGCTATGTATTTACTCCTATGGCAAATGGTGTACAAATGTAAACGTTGTCGAGAGACATTGTTCACCAGACATGGAGTTTATTACATTGAAATGTCGACCCTTCTACCTGCCGCGGGAGTTCACAGCTGTCGTTATTCTGGCTGTTTATATTCCACCAAGTGCCAACATCAAGCTAGCACTGAACACCCTGCTAGCATCAATCAACAAATTACAGACTGCGCACCCTGATGGGATTTTCATCGTGGCTGGAGATTTCAACCAGGCTAATCTAAAAACTGTCCTCCCTAAATTCCACCAGCATGTCACGTGTCCGACGAGAGGTCAAAATACACTGGATCACGTGTACAGCAACATTAAGGATGGATACAAAGCCTCCTCTCTCCCTCACCTCGGCCAGTCTGACCATCTATCACTCTTTCTCACCCCGGCATACAGACCTCTCATTATGAGAACCAAGCCCAGGGTGAGAAACATAAAGACTTGGCCCGAGGGCGCTGCCGCCCAACTTCAGGACTGTTTTGAGCGCACCGAGTGGGACTTGTTTGCAAACCAGGACATACAAGAATATACATCTACAGTCATGTTCTATATACAGAACTGTATCAACAACGTCACTGTCGACAGGGAGGTCAGGTGCTACCCAAACAATAAACCATGGATGACCATGGATGTCAGGAAACTGCTGAGGGAATGCAACTCAGCCTTTAGATCTGGCAGTGATGAATTGTACAGCACTGCCAGATCTAAACTAAAGAGAGCCATTAAGGAGGCAAAGACAGCCTATGGAAGAAGGTTAGAGGGGTATTTTAACGAGAGGGACCCTCGGCATGTCTGGCAGGGCGTTCAGCAACTCACAAACTCGCTAGCTGAGGAGCTCAACCATTTTTTCGCCCGGTTTGAGCTGAATGAGGCGGAGCCTGCACCTGCAGCCGCACCCAGCACCGACAACCCGGCCACTCACTGTGAGTACGGAGGACGTCGGAACACTCCGCAGGGTCAACCCCAGGAAGGCTGCTGGCCCAGATGGCACCCCAGGGAGAGTATTGCGGGACTGTGCAGACCAGTTAGCGGAGGTTTTTATCAAAATCTTTAACCTCTCTCTGTTAACGTGCACTGTCCCTAAATGCTTTAAGACTGCTACCATCGTTCCTGAACCCAAAAAAACATTAATTACGAGCTTGAATGACTATAGACCTGTTGCTCTCACTTCGACCGTGATGAAATGTTTTGAACGGCTGGTCCTGGCCCACATTAAGTCCTCTCTCCCATCCACCCTGGATCAGCATCAGTTTGCATATAGAGCTAATAGGTCAACGGAGGATGCCATCAACATAGCTCTACATTCTGCACTGACACATCTGGAGCGTCCTGGCTCATATGTGCGGATGTTATTTGTAGATTTTAGTTCTGCATTTAATACAATCATCCCCAGCAGAATGGTGGACAAACTGTCTGATTTAGGTGTTAATGCAAACACATGTGGATGGATTAAGGACTTTTTAACAGATCGCCCACAGACGGTCAGGATGGGGTCCAATTACTCCCCAGTCCTGACGCTTAGCACAGGAGCGCCACAAGGATGTGTGCCGAGTCCCATCTTGTATACAATATACACTTACGACTGTATACTAACACACAGTACAAACAGGATCATCAAGTTTGCGGACGACACGCCTGTGGTGGGACTGATAAACAACGATGACGAGTCTGCCTACAGGGATGAAGTCCAAAAACTGACCGTCTGGTGTACCAAAAACAACCTGGTACTAAACCCATCAAAGACAAAAGAACTTGTCATTGACTTCAGCAGGAAGAGGAGAGAGGAACCTGCTCCCTTATACATCAAAGGAGACATGGTGGAGAGAGTCACTGGCTTTGTTCCTGGGAATAAACATCTCCCAGGACCTCAAATGGCAAATGAACACCGTCACTCTCGTGAAGAGGTCTCATCAGCGGCTGTATTTCCTAAGGTCTCTACGGAGAGCTAACGTCTCACAGCTGCTGCCGCTGTCCTTCTATCGATGTGCTGTGGAAAGTATCCTCACCTATGGAATCCTGGTGTGGTTTGCCAGCTGTACTGTGGCTGAGAGGAGGGCGCTGCAGGGAATTATAAAAACTGCGCAGCGCATTACAAACGCTAACCTGCCCTCCTTGGATGACATATACAAGGCCCGATGCTTGCGCAGGGCCATAAATATCAAGAACGACACATCCCACCCAGCCAACCACCTTTTTACTCTGCTACCCTCCAGGAGGCGATTCAGCTCTCTGCAGGCTCGCACTGGTAGACTAAAAAATAGTTTCTACCATTGTGCGATAAAAGAGCTTAACTCCAATAGTGAACACTGGGAAGCAAGAAGTAACTTCGAGGAATACCGCTAAATTCTTTTAATCTCTTTTAAAAATGTATTTATATTCTACTATTAACTGTACATTTGTGCATTGGTGTCGTGTTGTATTTCTTTTAACGGAGGAGAAGCAAATGGAATTTCGTTGCTCAGTTTTGTGCAATGACAATAAACTTATTCTATTCTATTCTATTCTTACTATTCTTGGGTACTGGAATTCTAGATGTCCTTTTAAACCAGGTAGGAATGTCAGATCTTAGCAATGAGAGGTTGAAGATGTCCACACAAACACCAGCCAATTTGTCCACACAAGTTTTGAGATCAAGGCCAGGAACAGAATCAGGGCCGAATATTATCTAATTATCGAATTAATATTATCTAAATGGTGGCCGATTGGGAAAGGGGGAGATGCAGCGAGACCTGGGTGTCATGGTACACCAGTCATTAAAGGTAGGCATGCTGCAGCAGGCAGTAAAGAAAGCGAATGGTATGTTAGCTTTCATTGCAAAAGGATTTGAGTATAGGAGCAGGGAGGTTCTACTGCAGTTGTACAGGGTCTTGGTGAGACCACACCTGGAGTATTGCGTACAGTTTTGGTCTCCAAATCTGAGGAAGGACATTGATTGCCATAGAGGGAGTGCAGAGACGGTTCACCAGACTGATTCCTGGGATGTCAGGACTGTCTTATGAAGAAAGACTGGATAGACTTGGTTTTTACTCTCTAGAATTTAGAAGATCGAGAGGGGATCTTATAGAAACTTACAAAATTCTTAAGGGGTTGGACAGGCTAGATGCAGGAAGATTGTTCCCGATGTTAGGGAAGTCCAGGACAAGGGGTCACAGCTTAAGGATAAAGGGGAAATCCTTTGAAACCGAGATGAGAAGAACCTTTTTCACACAGAGAGTGGTGAATCTCTGGAACTCTCTGCCACAGAGGGTAGTTGAGGCCAGTTCATTGGCTATATTTAAGAGGGAGTTAGATGTGGCCCTTGTGGCTAAGGGAATCAGGGGGTATGGAGAGAAGGCAGGTACGGGATACTGAGTTGGATGATCAGCCATGATCATATTGAATGGCGGTGCAGGCTCGTAGGGCCGAATGGCCTACTCCTGCACTTAATTTCTATGTTTCTATGAATGTTTTTCAATGGTTCGTCCTCACAAAGGATCTTGTGATATTTGCCTCGTTGACTGAGATGATAGTGTTGCTGGGGTATAGGGACCTGAGAAGGTACATGGATGTTCTCCCATTCGAAACAAATTCATTGAGCTCCTTCTGGAGTGATGCCTTGCTGTCACTTGAGCCACTGCTTGGTTTTGGTTCATAGGAGGTGATTGCATGTCAGCCCTGCCACAGCTGCCGCACATTCCAACCATCGTACCGTTTGATAAATAAATCCAAGCTAGATGTCAGTCTAAAATGAATAAAGCATGTAGATTTATTAAAAAAATAACTGAATCAGCCTCTGGGTAATTAAGTATCACAAACATTTAATAGCAGCGAAGCTAGCTGAATGTTCAATTTCTTTGCTGTTCATTGAATATTAAATAAACAGGGAATTGAAATTGATGAGTTTGCTGTCAATCATAACCCTTTCCAGATTTTTCTGTGTGTGTTTAATTTCATCTATTGTGTATTACTGATGCATATTTCTTTCGACTACTGTGCATTACTTTAATGTGTCATTAGAATGCCCATTTATGTCCAATCTTGATTTTTTTTGTTCACTGTTTTCTCGCTGTGTTAATGTCACCAGTACATTTCGTAAGTTTGCATTAGCTTCATAATCAGTAATCTGTACACATTTGAAAGAATATGGTTCCAAGCACTGAATCCTTAGGGGCTTTATTAAACTTTTCCATCTAAGATGACATTACACGCACAAGTACTCTCTGTGTCCTACTTTTTAAATCAGTTTCGTATCCTGTTCCATGTTATGCCTTGAATACCGTTGCCTTTTTAGTTAATTAACAGCTTTTTACATCAAATGCTGTCAAAAACGTTGTGGTGGTAATGCCAACGAAACGATCAGTATTGTTGATATTACGTTGTGAAACTGCGAGCAGCTTTGTGATTTTCACATGTGCGCAAGTTAATGTTTCAAGGTTTGAATGTCAAGGTTTCAAGGTAGACAGAAAAGCTGGAGAAACTCAGTGGGTGCAGCAGCATCTATGGAGCGAAGGAAATAGGCAACGTTTCGGGCCGAAACCCTTCAGTCTGAAACGTTGCCTATTTCCTTCGCTCCATAGATGCTGCTACACCTGCTGAGTTTCTCCAGCATTTTTGTGTACCTTTGATTTTCCAGCATCTGCAGTTCCTTCTTAAAAACTCAAGGTTTCAAGGTCAGTTTATTGTCACCAATTAAGGTACAGTGAAATTTGAGTTACCATACAGCCATTCTAAGTGAATAGCAACAAGACATCCAATCACATAAAAGTTAACATAAACATCCATCACAGTGGATTCCACATTCCTCACAAAGACCGACTTTATTTCCATGTATAATTCAAAACATAAGGAGTCTTTGTAATGTAAAAATCAAGTCAAAACAATTTGTGATCAGATTTCAGCTTTTGTCTTAATCATATGTGTACATTGTGATCTTTATTTGGAACTCTGCACAATGTTTAAAAACTTACTCCCTCCATCAGGGGAGATGTCTGAGGTTGCTCTGTGAGTGACTGTTTGAATTCAAGCAACTTGAATTCTCCATAACTACTGAACAGGGCTGATCTCCATTAGTTCAACATGGACGTTGACGCTTAGTTGAGGCAAATTAAATTTATGGAGAATTTGAATATTATTTACACAATCACTCCTGCAGCATGATTAATAACATGCCCTCAACTGTCCTGGCTGTTGTTGGTCATGGGCTAGTTGATCTTAGTTTTGCTTGGTTTAGAGATACAGCACGGAAACAGGCCCTTTGGCCCGCCGAGTCCGTGCTGACCAGTGATCCCCACACACTAACACTATCCTACACACACTCAGAAAAATTTACAATTACACCAAGCCAATTAACCTACAAACCCATACGTCTTTGAAATGCGGGAGGAAACAGGAGATCCCGGAGAAAACCCAGGCAAGTCACAGGGAGAACGTACAAACTCCATACAGACAAGCACCCATAGTCAGGGTCGAACCTGGGTCTCTGGCGCTGTAAGGCAGTGACCCAACCATTGTGCCCGTGTGATCTATGGTTGCTTGTTTCAGAATGATTATTATTTTTTAAATAATAGGCAATAATCATTTACTTTCTGTGGTGTGAAAGTAAATAGATGATAAAAGAAGCACATGTAGTTTGCAACAGAGATACATAGAGTCATAGATTCTTAGAGGATACAGCGTGGAAACAGGACCTTCATCCCAACTTGCCCACACCGGCCAACATGTCCCAGCTACGCTAGTCCCAGCTACGCTAGTCCCACCTGCCTGCGTTTGGCCCATGTTCTTCCAAACCTATCCTATCGATGTACCTGTTGAACAGTTTCTTAAAGGTTGGGATAGTCCCAGCCTCAACTACCTCATCTGGCAGCTTGTTCCATATACCAACAATCCTTTGTGTGAAAATGTTACCCCTCAGATTCCTATTAAATGTTTTCCTCCACTAAAAAAATATGTCCTATGGTCCTCGATTCACCTACTCCAGGCAATAGATCTACCCAATCTATTCCTCTCATGATTTTATACAACTCTATAAGATCACCCCTCATTCTTCTGTATTCCATGGAATAGAGTCCCAGCCTACTCAACCTCTCCCTATAGCTCAGACACTCTAGTCCTGGCAACAACCTCATAAAATTTCTCTGTACCCTCTCGAGCTCGACAACATCTTTCCTATAACATGTTGTCTGGAACGGAACACAATACTCTAAATGTGGCCTCACCAGATCTAATACAACTGCAACATTACATTTCATTACAAAATGAAAAAAATATATATATTTTCCTTACAGACTACTTCCGCCATCTCTGCCTTCCTCCCTAAGGGCACATAACCAGCATGAAGTGAGCTCAATAACGTCACCAGCCAACAGCGGGACATTTGCTTGTCCTTCCCCAGACATCTTTATTTCTACCCTCTGCTACAACATACCTAGACAATATAACCTAAAGATAGAATGGAATCTGCATATTCTCTTGAGAAATCCTATACTAGAAATTTACTTTGACCCTTGTGTATGTTTGTTTCCTCTAACATCTGGTCTTGTTAATTAAACAGGATTCATATGGCAAATCTGATGGAAGGCCAAATCTTTCCCCTGAGATCTTTATCTCTGCCATTCTCTTCTTAGCACAGTTTTACCTTCTACATCTTTCTTAGAAACTGTCCCTGTTTCCCCTTCAAATAATCGCAGCTCATACATTTATAAAACTCGAGATGAATGAACAAGAGCAAGTGAAAATTCTCAGGAGAATAGGAAGTCAGATCTTGGCAGTAATAACTTCCTGATGATGTAAGACCAAATACTTCCATTAATTTATTTCTGCCAGTGTTGTGTTCATACAAATTTTATAAAACACTAAACATTTGCCCACAAATATAAATTTATTAGTATAATTAGCGCAATAAATGACACCCGATAGCTATATTAATGTTGTAATTTTCACATTACAACATATATTAACTCAGAGTGAATCCCAAAGACGTGCGGGTTTGCAGGTTAATTGGCTTCTGTAAATTACCCTTCATGTGTAGGGAGTGGGAAAGTGGGATAACATTGAACTAGTATAACTGTTCGGTCTAGATTCAGTGGGCATAAGGTCCTGTTTCCATGCTGTATCTCTAAACTAAACATGAACGTTAGCATCTGCTGTTCCTTCCTACACATGAACATTCAGAAATGGCTGTCAAGCAAAGAACATTTAAACTTGTCCCTTGCCCAACATCTCTGCAGCAGGATGCCTCAGCAGATCCTGGCCTCTGTAGGCATGTGATCACTTGGGATCCCTGGCAAAGAGACCCTGGTGATCTTTGTGAAATTCCTCTCACAAAGGTGATCAAAAATTGTGCTGAAGGGCACATTTGTAAAAGCAGTTACGGTGCACCCGAATGATTGTTACATCTGTCGATAGGCTAACAGAGGGGCGGCATCAATCACACCCGATGGACCAATCTCCATCATCATTGGCGGTCACTCGAAACAAGTATGACTGTCCTCTCCACTCCATAGGATCGTCTACTTGTGGGTCTGCAGGTGTCTGTAGAGGCCGATCCGCGATCCACACACCTTGATGCAACATGGGCAGTAGAGACTGGCGGTGGTTGGTAGACGTCGAGCTCCCTTCTCTCTCTCCTTACGGTGCTGTCACTTTGTCTCTGTGACACGGCGTAGTTCCATTTCGTTAAGGGCAGCTCCTTCCTGCACGGATTTCCTCCAGGAGCGCCTGTCCAGTGCAATGTGCTCCCAGTTGCTTGATGTGATGTGGAATTTCTCCAGACTTTTTTTGATGTTGTCCTTGAAGCCCGCCGGGGGCTCGCTAACCTGTCCAATCTATTCTCATCCGAACACATTTTAAATACAGGTGCATATTTAACAAGTGATTAGTCTCATACAAATTATTTCAGTGTTTCTCCAAACATTGTAAAAACAAGGCAATAAATAGATAAGCAAGATCCACTTTAAATATTCACTGGCAAATTCAATGCTAGCATTTACAGGTATATCAAGAGGACTGGAATACAAAAACAGAGATGTTTGTTGAGGCTCTATAAGGTTCTGGTCATGCCGCATTTGGATGACTGTGAGAAAATCTGGGCCCCATATCTGAGGAATGGTGTGCTGGCTCTGGAGAGGGTCCAGAGAAGGTTTACAAAAATGATTCCAGGGATGAGTGAGTTTGCATATGTTTGACAGCACTGGGCCTCTTCCTGCTGGAGTTTAGAAGATTGAGGGGAGATCCTCATTGAAACATACAGAATAATGAAAGGCATAGATAGAGAGGATGTGGAAAATACATTTCCACTGGTGGGAGAGTCTAGGACTCTAGGAGTCTAGGAGTCTTGGACTCTAGGTCATAGCCTCAAAATTAAATGGGGCTCTTTTAGAAAGGAGGTGAGGAGGAACTTCTTTAGTCAGAGGGTAGTTAATCAGTGGAACTCAATGCCACAGAGGGCTGTGGAGGCCAAGTCATCAGATATTTTTAAGGCAGAGGTAGACAAATTCTTGATCAGAACGGATGTCAAGGGTTATGGGGAAATGGTAGGAAAATGGGATTATGAGGCAGAGATCAGCCATGATTGAGTGGCCGAATGACCTAATTCTACTATAATTTGTGAATTTACTAAAGATCCTCATGGTTCTCTGCTATTCTTACCAACTCTCTGACCCATCAGAATGCGTGCAGTTCACTTACTGCTTGTCGGGTGACCTGAATCTCAGGGCTATTTATCTGCTTTTGGCTCCTCAAAATAATTTCTTAATTTGAAGCTCAGCAGCATTTTGGAAAGTCATTTTCATTGACCCTGGTTTCTTTTCCAATACTCGTAGGGTTTAATCAATTGTAATTAGCAGATATTCTTCTGTCCGAGGTATAAATTTATGTGGAGTTTTACACAGGAAAACTAAATTTCCTTTCAAAGATGTATAGTATTTAAGATATTCCAGCACGGCTGAATTATCATGTTTATCCTCCATATCTTCTATATAATATATATATTTAAAATATGATATGTGTATTTTTAAAGATTGAGGTTATTCAGAAGATAATCTTTAACTGAGTGCTCCACTTTATTTTCTGCTTTCAGTTACAGTTACTATTTAGTTTATTGCCATGTGTACCGAGGTACAGTGAAAAGCTTGTGTTGCATGTTATCTGCTCAGCGGAAGACAATACATGATTATAATCGAGCCACTTACAATATATAGATACATGATAAAGGAATTACGTTTAGTGCAGGGTAAAGCCAGCAAAGTCCGATCAAGGACTTCGATGTTATCAAGAGAGAGTTAGATAGAGCTCTTAAGGCTAATGGAATTAACGATTATGGGGAGAAAGCAGGAACTTGGTACTGATTTTGTATGATCAGCCATGATCATATTGAATGCTGGTGCTGGCTGAAAGGGCTGAATGGCCTACTCCGGCACCTATTTTCAATGTTTCTAAGGATAGCTCGAGGATCACCAATGAGGTGGATAGTAGTTCAGGACTGCTCTCTGGTTCATTCTTCTCCATTCGGGCCAAATGTACATATCTGTTTCCTATGGCACAACTATAATGGCAGGGTTGTATGTCTTCCTGGGACAGTAGTTATTGGTTTAGTTACAAGAGCAAATAGCAGAATTGTCTAATCATCCAGAAGAGTTTTCAAATTTCAGCTCTGCAGTTGTAAAATTAAAGTTCACTTAATAAATATGGAATAGAAAAGGTCATACCAGTGATAATGACCATGAGACCCTGCTCCTTTTATTACCATGAATATTATATTGTTTTAGGACTGAGTGAAAATCGTGCTTCACTCTATAATGAACTCTTGTTTGTCATTGAAGGTAGGCATGCAGGTGCAGCAGGCAGTGAAGAAAGCGAATGGTATGTTAGCATTCATAGCAAAAGGATTTGAGTATAGGAGCAGGGGGGTTCTACTGCAGTTGTACAGGGTCTTGGTGAGATCACACCTCGAGTATTGCGTACAGTTTTGGTCTCCTAATCTGAGGAAAGACATTCTTGGAATAGAGGGAGTACAGAGAAGGTTCACCAGACTGATTCCTGGGATGTCAGGACTTTAATAAGAAGAAAGACTGGATAGACTCGGCTTGTACTCGCTAGAATTTAGAAGATTGAGGGGGGATCTTATAGAAACCTTAAAGGGTTGGACAGGCTAGATGCAGGAAGATTGTTTCCGATGTTGGGGAAGTCCAGAACAAGGGGTCACAGTTTAAGGATAAGGGGGAAATCTTTTAGGATCGAGATGAGAAAAACATTTTTCACACAGTGAATGGTGAATGTCTGGAATTCTCTGCCACAGAAGGTAGTTCATCCATTCATTAATTATCTGACGGGATAGATTGGCCCGGCACGAAAACCCAACTGAAACTTGAACTATGGATTAGATGAAAAGTCATATTTTATAACCTACGAACCTATCTCCAATGACGTATTATAAGTAATCCATTCCACCTTTTTTGTTCTTTTTTTTGATATTTGTAACTTTTCTATCTCTTTCTCTCTTTTTCTATATAAAAAAAACATTAGAAGTAGAAGTAATCGACAATTGAAAATTTTAATAATGTATGACTGATGTATATGAAAAGTTTTTTTACTATAATATGCAACTATACTTTATAATATGTCTACTTCTAATAAAATAAATTTAAAAAAAAAAGAAAAAAAAAGAAGGTAGTTCATTGGCTACATTTAAAGGAGTTAGATGTGGCCCTTGTGGCTAAAGGGATCAGGGGGTAGGGAGAGAAGGCAGGTACGGGATACTGAGTTGGATGATCAGCCATGATCATATTGAATGGTGGTGCAGGCTCGAAGGGCCGAATGGCCTACTCCTGCGCCTAATTTCTATGTTTCTATGTATCACTCAGCGGGCAGCTCATGGCATTGAGTCTTAATGAATTAAAAACATCGTGAGCTGCAGGTCTGAGTCTGGGATTCAAGTGCGGTGTTCTGGAAAGCAACTTGACACAACATAGTGGCAGTGTTTGTAATGAGTAAGGGAAACAGATACATAATACCCAATGGTTCCCAAGCTTGTGGTGACTGTGTCTGTGCGTGAAAGATGCTTCTCAGATGATTCTCAGCTCACGGTAAACTGAGAAGAGATGATGATGTGAAGAACAACATCTTCATGATATGAAGAAATTCAAGGAAACTAAATGAAAACGTAAAACGCAAGTCATTTTCTGGAAGAAGCGAGTGATCAGGATGAGTCTGAAGAAGGGTCTCGACCCGGAAGGTGATCCATTCCTTCTCCTCAGAGATGCTGCCTGTCCTTCTGAGTTACTCCAGCTTTTTGTGTCTCTCTTCTGTGATGAGGAAAAGGTTTGCCATATCATTGGCATGGCAGGCATCGCCTGTAGAGAAAGAAAGTGGTTCAAGATGATTACCTTTCATCAATGCAAGATCACGGACTTGAATCTCTTGACTTTGTTTTCCCCTCCACAGAAGCTGCTTCATCTGCTTAATATGGACAGTATTCTCTGCTTTTATTTTGATTTCCAGTATCTGTAGTTATTTGCTTTTCATGAGCTTCTGTTAGATTCTGTTGGAAGGATTAGATCTTTTCAACAGTTGGAAATAAATGAGACTACAAGTAAAATTTCTGATGATGTCTTTGAAAAATTCAACACACACCTCAAGCCAAGAGCAAAATTAATATCATTGCAGGTGCTGGAAATGTTAGATAGGAACAGAAAATGCCAGTTAGACAACATTTGGGGCAGCAGTAGAGCCACTGCCTTACAGCACCAGAGACCCGGGTTTGATCCTGACTACGGGTGCTTGTCGGTACGGAGTTTGTACGTTCTCCCCGTGACCTGCGTGGGTTTGCTCCGAGATCTTTGGTTTCCTGCCACACTCCAAAGACGTACAGGATTGAAGGCTAATTGGCTTGGTATAAATGTAAATTGTCCCTAGTGTGTGTTTCACTGGTCAGCGCGGACGAGGTGGGCTGAAGCACTGTATCTCTAAACCAAACTAAATTAAAACAGTTATTAAGGGCCAAAGACCTGTTCTCTGAGGCTGCTTGACCTGATGATTGTATGCATTGTCCAGCATTTTCTGCTAATCCACACACACAGGTATGAGTTCCACAGCCTAAGGTGAGAAGCTGGTGATCGGTAATGATTTCCATACACTTGTTAGAAGTACAGCAAGTAAACCAGGGGCACCGGGGAGATGGCAGCCCTGCCGGCAGTCTGTACGTTATTTATTTCTTTTTGTTATTTTTTAGTACGTTAAAAGTTTGTTTTATTGTTCTTCGGTTTGTTTTATGTGGGGGGAGGGGATCGGGGGAAACTTTTTTTCAAGCTCCTACCTTCCCGGAGATGTGATCAATTTTCGGATCACATTCTCCGGGCTCTGCGGCCTCCCATCACTGGAGCTGGAGGCCTCCTCGGACTGTCATGAGCCCCACCGCCGGGCGTGGACTTAACATTGGATCGTATCCCCTGCCTGGGATCGCGACCACCATGGAATTACCATCTAGGGCTCACAGTCTCAGGAGAGGCTAGTCGGGAGCTCCAACGCCGTGGAAGGCTCAACCAGCCCCGATGCAAGGTTCGCTTGCCCGGCGCGGGGGAGCTGACAACCCCCCCGATGCAGGAGCTGAACGCCTCGACGCGGAGGGCTCTGAACGATGCCGGCTACGGGAGTCAAGATCATCCCGTCAATGGAGGGCTCAAGGCCTCCGACTGAGGAAGGACTAGAACTTTATTTTGCCTTCCATCACAGTGAGGAATGTGTAGGAGTCACTGTGGTGGATGTTCATGTTAGAATGTGTTTTTGAGTGATTGTTGTTTTCAATTGTATGACTGACCAGGCCAATGAAATTCCTCGTATGTTGCAAAACATACTTGGCGAATAAAGTGTGATTCTGATTCTGATTCTGAAATGCAGATGTAAAAAAATGGGTGGATGGTTAGTTAATACAGAACTCACCCTGGCCTCGACATTCCTGTCCTGCAGAAGTTTGATTGGCAATGTGGAAGTCACTGTAGTACATTGCAAATCCAGCCAGAACCCAGGAAGCTACAAGTGGACAGATAAACCATTAAATATGTCAGATCAGTCCTCAAGGGAACTAACTGGACATGGCATACCTCTAGAAATGAAATCTACACAAAATCCCAGATCTGAAAATTAATAACAAGCAAACTCTCAACCATTAACCTAAAGTTAAAACTGGATGCAAGAACAATAAGTAAAAACGTTGTCAACAAAATCTCTCCTGGAAACACTGAAAAACCTGAAACAGAAAAGAGGTAAAGAAATACCAAGACAGACACAAAGTGCTTGAGTAAGGCAGCATATCTCCAGAATTGGATAGGTGACATTTTGGGTTAAGGCCCGTCTACAGAGTGAAGAAGAGTCCCGATCTGAAACGTCACCTATCTAGAGAAATCCTGCCTTACTCAAACACTTTGTCATTCTGTGTAAACCTATAGTTCCTTGTGTCCAGGAAAAGAATAGTGCTAGCAGGATCATCATCTTAATTGCTGCCACAGTTAAAAGTTGGCAAGATGAGGTCTAGATGTGATGATATATTACCTAGTGAATGTGACATGACCAATCTTGAGTAAGGTCAGGGAGGTTGCTAACACAGGTGAAGAATTATGGATGCTCTCTCCACAAGCGATCCTTGATAGCTTGAAAAACAAGACCCTACATGGTTCCAGAGAGCTAAAAGCTGATTCTTAAATGCCTGAGACTCAGAACCATCTGTGGAAAGAGAAGTCAACATGATATTTCAAAAGAATTTTTCATAATATACTTCCCTTCTCTTTTATGGTAACCCCTAGCAGTAAAGGCTATGGTGCAATTTCCCTTTTAATAGCTTGCATGTGAGCACAACAACCCCACAAATCCACCCCCAATACCAACATTAATCTCTCATATTATTAAAAAAAGATTTTCCCTCCTTCCTCTTCAAGTTGGAGAGTCATACTTTCCGACATTATACTCCTCCCACGTTTTTAAATAACCTTTTCAAGAGTGTTTTACTCGCTTGCATTTATGTGTTGCCCAGTTTTATTACATGTTCCAAGGATGTTTAGGAATGATTTACTATTTCTTGAAAGCCACCCTTGAAACGTTCAATTTTAGGAATAGTTGATGTTCTGAGAATATTTAGGGGGAAAAGGTGCTGAAAAGAGTGACATTTTAGTGTGTAGGGTAGCTAGTAATACGATTATTGTGATAAAAATTTCAAGGTTACACATTCAACTGACAGAGATTATTCAGGCTTTAAATTGATAGTTGGTACTTCTTAACATTCAGATTTATTACTTTACCAATCTCAGGGGGATGGGGTCTTTGCAGAGAGGCATGTCATGTGTTCTGTTGGTATAGATTTGGAGATTATTATTCATAGAGCAAAATAGATCTTAGGTTTTTCATTTTCTTTCAACAAAGCTTCAACAGATTATTTAGATGGTAAACTGGTTGGTGCTGGAAAAATCAGTTAGTATTCTGCTGAGTGACTGCTCAGATTCAACCCAGTGCAGGCAGCAGAGAAAGTTTGTGCTCATTAATATATCAGTGACCAGCCTTTGCTAGCCTCGCTGTTACTGCCCGCACATATAATTCAAAGGACCCAATTCATAGGTGGCAAGCATTAATTCATTGATTGAAGGCATCCCACATATTCTAAAAGGAAGCCTTGTGAAAATAGTGATGGTTGGTGAGCTCTCTGAATGAGATAGCAGAGCATGGGCAAAACTCCAAACATTCAGTGCAGTGCATGGAGGTTTTGATGGATCTGATGGATAGGAGGAGAGAGGCCTTCTATTCACTGACTTAAGCATCATAGAGAGAGCATGATGAAGGAGCTGGAAGCCAGGGTAAGTGATAGGAACCAGACATCCGTAGACAAGATGCGGTGCCACAAGAAAGTTAATGACCTCACATGTGGTCAGGTTCAATTATCTGTAACCAAATCCCATCACCCACCAAATGTACTGCTGCTCAACACAAGACAACCCCATCATTGATCTTTATTAAGCACGGACGAGACCCAAGATTTAAATAATTCGCCACCAGCTCTCATGTTTATGCCTATTGCAAGTCTCATGCCCATATTTCCCAGCATGCGTGGACTGTCAGTTGTCCAATTACGGCATGCTCATCACGTAAAAAAAATCATGCAAGACTCTGACACCTATACCCATCTCTCTCACTTAGGAGAAGGTGGCATGCAATTGGCAGCAACCATCTGCAGCAAATCATTGCCTGCCAACCTTGAGCATAAAATGCAACAACATTATATAGTCGGTGGGGATCTATGGTGCAAGGACTGTGTGGTCAATGGTTTCATTGGGCAAGCAATAGGGAAAGGATAGGTGGAAATGCACTATACCGTTTATGGTGCATCAGTAGGCCTGTCTAAAAGCGTGTGTGAAGTGTGAAGGTACACAGGGAGTCCAGCTCTAAATGCTGCATTAGGCGAGGAACCGTCTTGCCATTGTGGAAATGTTAGCCAACTCTACATTAACCCAGTCATGATGCAACCTTATCTGCCTCCCTCTGCAACATTAGCAGAAACCACCTGTTTTATTCCGGATAGAAGAATGAATAACAACTTACACGCAGGCTGCCTGGATCACAAGAGAGATTTATTACCCAACATCCCCTACTTATATACAACACTAACTCATTAGCATATTCATGAAAATGCATGAATACATTACACTGCTCGCCTTTAAAAAAAAATATTAAATCTAAGTACACAGTTACAATTTTCTTGTGATTTAAACCAGTATTCATTAAATTTTAAATGATAACATAATATATTTATTTTACATATTTACACATTTTCATTCTACCTAGACAGTGAGTTACTTAACTTAAAAACCTAATCTGACTACTGGTTTATAGATCCTGCCTGATTGTCTAACAGTAACAGGTGTAGGTGTGAGTGGCACGGGTGGGGGACATTATTTGTGGAAGTGAAAATGTCAAATGGAATTTTCGCACTGTAAACACTGTATATATTTATTACTTGGACAGGGGCCACAGAGTGGCACGGGTGGGGGACTGTTTGGTGAAATTTGAAAAATGTAAAAAAATTGTACTGAAAAAACTTGTATAGTCTCTGAAAATGTCGGATGAATTTTGTTAGTTTGAATGGTTCAGGAATTGTATATATTTATCAATGAATAAAGTCTATTTTGAAATTAAAAAAAAAAAATGTTGACTCAACTGTAGGCTCGTTTGGCTCTGTTTTAGTACCCTGATTTTTACCAGAGGAATCTGTTTCTTTGTCTGTACTGACTGATTTTGTGTTTCAATCCCAGTTGGCTCTTCCAACTCACTTTCAGATAAAGACTCAGGGATTAGGACTTCATGCTCAGATTTTTGGTCATCTTTGGCTGGAATCATTTGATCAACATGAACACTTGATCCTATCTCCAACTTCAACTAAGTATCTTTTTGTTCCACACACTTCCACTATTTTCCCAGCATCCCATTTGTCTCGACTGGACTTGTTGGGAGGACTGAGAACACAAACTTGCTAATCTGGCTTGAAATACCTCGCCTTTTTGTGGGAGTCAAAATGGTGTTTCTGACTTGATTGTTTTTGTTCAACTCTCAAAGCCAAATTGGGTTGAATTAGACTTAGGCATATTCTTAGCCTTCTGTTCATCAACAGTTCAGCAGGTGAGTAACCCGTTGTTGTGTGTTGTGTGGTTCTGTACTTCAGCAAGAAACTAGCCAAACGATGTTTCATGCTGAGCTTTGAACTACCCTGCAAAACCTGTTTCTTGAGAGCATCTTTGACAACTCTAACAGACCTTTCCGCCACCCCGTTAGAGGCTGGATGATATGGGGGAACAAGTGTGTGTTTTACACCATTCTGCTCCATGAACTCTTTGAACTGTTCTGAACGAAACTGAGGCCCGTTATCAGGAACAAGTTCTTCCGGTAAACCATGGCATGCAAAAATTAATCTCAACTCATCTATGGTACGCTCAGTAGTAGTGCTTGACCCCATACGTTTAACCTCGATCCATTTGGAATGACTATCTACCAGCACCAGAAAGTGATCATTACCCTTTTCACAAAAATCTACATGAACTCTCTGAAAAGGTCTACTTGGCCATGATCAGGGTTGCAGTGGTGTTTTTGGTGGTTTACTCCGACATGGGAGGTTCAGCGCCCAAGTCGGGGCGGCCCGGCCAGAGGGAGAAGCGACGTCCAAGTCGGGGCAGCCCGGCCAGAGGGAGAAGCGATGCCCAAGTCGGGGCGGCCCAGTCCGGGGGAGGTTCAGCGCCCATGTCGGGGCGGCCCAGCCCGAGGCTGAAGACGGCGCAGTACTCACGTGAGGGTGGCTGGGACGGTGTTCTGGCGGTGGTGGCCTGAGTCCGGGGTTTGGCTGCGGGCCAGCGGCTGCGTCTGTAGGACTGGTGGGCGGCAGCTTCAACTACCCTGGGCCGCGGTGTTTGAGCCGCAGGACTGATTTATAACATCGCCCGGGGGGTATCGACTCAGCCCAGAGGGAGAAGAGGAGGGAAGAGACTGCAGACCTAAGACTTTTGCCTCCATCACAGTGAGGAGATGCTGGGTGGACTCACTGTGGTGAATGTTAATATGTGTTTATTGTTGTTTTATTGTATTATATGTATGACTGCTGCAATTTCGTTCAGACTTCGGTCTGAATGACAATAAAGGCTATCTAATCTAATTTTGGCAGACGCTACATTTGCTCACCAGCGACTCGATGTCACCGTCAATACCAGGCCAATAAACAAAACTTCTGGCAATTGACTTCATGCTTACTATGCCAGGATGTTCGGCATGAAGTTCGTTCATAATTTTGTTGTTCAAAGACTCTGGTACAACCACTCTGTAACCCCACTTAATGCATCCCTGCTCACATGACAATTCATGGAGTTGATTATGGAAAGGCATCAGCTCTGAGTTCAGAACTGAGTTCAATCCACTATCGATTTCAGTCCAACCATTCAATGTCTGTTCATAGACCCACTTCAGCACATTGTCTTTCATTGTTTCTGCTGCAATTTCTGTTTCAGTCACTGGAAAGTCTTCATCTACAACTTGCAGTGTGTAGATTGAGTTCTCACTTCCCACATCAGAGTTCTCACAGGGCAACCTGGACAACGCATCTGCAACTGTGTTGCACTTGGAGCTTCTATACTTCACCTTGTAGTCATACTGGGACAGCAGAATTGCCCAGCGCTGCATCCTTGATGCATTCATGGAAGGTATATCTGACTTGGGACCAAGTATCACTAGTAGTAGCTTGTGATCAGTCACCAGGGTGAATGGTTTGCTGAGAAGAAACTGATGGAATTTCTTGATTCTGAACACGATGCTGAGTGCTTCCTTTTCTATCTGCGCATAGTTGCGTTCACTCGATGACAGGGTGCGGGATGCAAAAGCAATAGGTTTTTCCTGTCCGTCATTCATTACATGGGAGATCACTGCACCTACACCATAACTTGCAGCATCACAAGCAAGTTTCATCTTGCGTGTCATATCGTAGTGAACAAGGAGTTTATCACTTGTCAAGTTTTCCTTTGGAGCATTCACTATTGCTTTAACTTTCGCCTTCACAGAGCAAAGTCCATTGGCGTCTACTTTGAGTCCAAGGTAGACCACATCTGACTACGCAAATGTACATTTATCTTGACGCAGTTTGACATTGTGGCAGTTCAGTCGTGTGAGAACTTGCTCGAGGATTTCCAGATGTTCTACCATGCAATCTGTGAATATCAGTAGGTCATCCTGTTGCACACACAGTGTGGAATGCCTTGTAATATTTGGTCCGTGACAGACTGAAACATTTTTGGGGAGGATTTCACACCATAGGGAAGCTTTGTATATAAATAGAAGCCCTTATATAGAAGTGTGTTGATAGTATAGGGCTGCTGACTTTCCTTGAGTTGGGCATAAGCGAGAGACAAATCCAGTTTAATGAACACTCTTGCTCCACTAAGTTCTGCGTACAGATCTTGCGAGGTTGGTAACGGATATTGTTCGTCATCAACAAATTGGTTGATTGTGACTTTGTAGTCACCACATAGTCAAACAGTTTTATCAGCCTTGGGTACAGTCACAATTGGCGTTGCCTAGTTACTCTTGTCTGTCTTCATGAGTACTCCATTCCGTTCTAACCCGTCCCGCTCTTCCTCCACTTGTTGCTTTAGTGCATATGGTACAGGTCTTGGTCGACAATACACAGGTCTCACATCTTGCTTAAGTCGAATGTGTGCAGAGTACCCTGTTATTCCCGTGTAACTGTCAGCAAAAAATTCTGCATGCCTGCTTATAACGTTTTCAAGACGTGATTTGGAGAAATCAACGCTGAAAATGTTCTTCCAGTCTAACTCTATGCTACTCAGCCAATCATTTCCAAGGAGGGTTGGTTTATTTCTGTAGCTGGTCACTATGATGGGCTGTGTTACTCACTGACCATTCTGCTGAACTTTACAGTTCATTTGTCCACATGTCCCCAAAACTTTGCCCGAGTAGGTTCTCAGCTTGACCTTACTCTCAAACAATGGTATCTGTGGGAACTTTGTTTCGTACAGGTCTCTGCTCATATCCGAACAATCTGCTGCCGTGTCAATACACATATCGATTAACTGTTCAATAATCAATAGTTTAGTTCGAAAGTCCTTGCCTTGGTTGGTTGTAGGCTTATCGATGTTGGATGCATAAATAGTGTACAACCCAAGTTCATTTCCATCTAGCTTCACCTCCAAGTTGTGAACTCGTTGTTGCTTGATTCCCGCAGATTGTTGGTTTCCTGTTTTAAGCTTGGCCCAACATGCTGAGACGATATGGTCTTTCTTCTGGCAGTTATAGCACTTGGCCATTTTGAACTGACAAAATTGGGATGAGTGATTATTGTTGCAACGATAACAACTGGCTGAACTTGGCTCTCGGCCATACTTTGGTTTTGGTTTAGCACTTCTTGGTTTGGTCACAGGCACTGCCTTGTGACTGTAAACGGCCACTGCAGCTCGTGGTGGATGAAACTCATGAGTATTCTTTGATGCTATCTCCATTGTGGTAGCAATCTTGCATGCTTTCTCAAATGTAAGATCTGGAGTGTTCATGAGTTTGGACAGAATTCGTTCATCCACTAGACCACAAACAAATCTGTCATGTAATGCTCGTCCAAGAAAGGCTCCAAAGTTACAGTGTAAACTTAAGTTTTTCAAGGCAACATTCTGCTTCTGGTTTCTAGTGCCAAATTTACAGCTTTCTGCAATTTCCAGAGGCTTTGGGTTGAAGTGCTCCTCCAACTTCTTTATAATGTCATTGATTGGCACGTCTTTTGCCTTTAAGGGTGCAAGGAGATTCACGAGTGTGCCGTACACTTCAGGACCGATCTCCGTAAGCAGAATCGCTTTCATGCGTTTGCAAACGACCTTATTTGTTTCAGCCACTATCTCTCCTTCACCTCTAAACTCCACTATATTGTTTGCCGTGAAAAACATGTTTGCTCTCTCCATATAGGAGCTGAACGGCTCTCTACTCTTGTCAAAAGTGCCAAGGTTTCCGATGTAGCCCGTGCACGTTGCCATTGTGTTGCCCTCTTTTTTTTTTTAAATAAAAGGTCCGTTCAAAAACCCCGAATTCCTGTCTGTTCTGGTGTAACAATTCACCTAAAACTTAGCTGTACAAAGACTATTCAGCTTGAGGAATTCGACAAAAAAAAACTTAGTCTAAAATGTTATACACTCCCAAGGACGGCATCTTGCCACGTAGACACAACATAGAGATAGCCTGACAAACTCTTGCCGATTTATCCAGCTGCTGTTTTAAACTACAGTCCCCTGCATAGAAGGATCTGCAGGCCTCTCATGTCCAGCTTGCAAATAACTGCGACACAACTCCGTATTTACTGTTTAAACTGTTAAACAATACTGCGTGTTGCAAAACAGTCCTGCACTATATTTAAAGGATGAGTACGCAAAGTCTATCCCATCCTCGTCGCCAATTTTGTTATATTCCAGACAGCAGAATGAATAACAACTTACACGCAGGCTGCCTGGATCACAAGAGAGATTTATTACCCAACATTTCCAACTTATATACAACACCAACTCATTAGCATATACATGAATATGCATGAACATATTACACCACCCAACATCTGAGACTGCAGTAAAAGCTCTGAATTCCGTTATGTTGGTCTTTCACATTCACAGACTCACATTCAAAGGAAATTGCAGAATTTCACACCATTCAATATTGCAAGGATTACTCATGTATCATTTGGTCCAGTTGGAGAGTGGTCCAAGTATGGTCTCTTCAATTACATCTCATCTTCTGATTTTTCATCTTGTCAACAGCTGTAACAATGGCACATTGGAGCATACATCAGCTGCCCTCTCTCTGCCAATCTATCTGTTGGTGCTTCAGACTGTGCTGTTCAAGGTGAGGTGATGCTGTCCGAATCCAGGCCTTTTAGGTAACAGGCCCATAATGACCCAACTGCAGCAAGGTGCTGTATATTGTATGATATTGCTGACATCCCCAGCACTCACTTGGATTTATCCAGAGGAATAAAATATAAGGATGACTTTAGACTTTAGAGATACAGCGCGGAAACGGGCCCTTCGGCCCACTGAGTCCAGTGATCACCCCGTACACTAGCACTATCCCACACGCTAGGGACAAGTTACAAATTTTACCAAAGCCAAATTAACCTACAAATCTATATGCCTGGAGTGTGGGAGGAAACTGGAGCACCAAGAGAAAACACACGTGGTCACAGGGAGAACGTGCAAACCCCATACCGATAGCACCTGTAGTCACACCCGTACTTTACCGCTGTGCCACCGTGTCTTCAATGGCTCTGATCCCACTGCTCAGCTGGAGATTTGTCTGTAGAATGAGGCACATATTGGATATCTTGCAGAAATGGAATTGTCTGCCATTTTACCCCACTTTTATACATTAAATCAAACTGTTTCTGACGTACTCCTGATGAATAGGGCCATCTACCGAGAGACTGTCGTCACTTTCTCCTTTCTAATAGAAAGCCTTGTTCTGCAGGTCCTCTTGTCATTTTCTGTGTTGTGGAGGAATTGCCACTTAGTTCCATATAACGGAAAACAGCAGGATTTGATGAACGTTCAGGGATGAAGATACCATCTCAACTTCAGTCAAACAGTTTATTGAAGACTATTGAAGTCATTCTCAAATAATGTCAAATAAGACATTGGTAGTCGAATCAATCATCAACAAACCTGCAAGGAAGTAATAATTATTATAAATAGAGGAGATATGTAGGTTCCCCCACAATGTATTCACAGTGTGCTCTATGCATATTGAATAAGTCTGAATCATCATTGCAAGTTGATTAGCCTCTTTGACACTCCAAGTATACAGAAGCATTGCTTTCACCCACTCTAACATGGCAGTGTACTAAACCTTGCAAAAACTTCACAAATGCACATTACGCAGAAAGTACCAGCCAAATGAGCATCAACAATTGCCAAACAACAGGTGGCATGGAGCACAATTTCACTGTTTAGTTATTTTTCTTACTTTGTGTGATTAAATGGTTGGCCATTTAATCACACAAGCCTCTTCTGTTATTGAATCATATCATGGCTTCATTGCAACTGAATTTCACATATCTGACTTTTCAAGCATCCTTTAATGTCTTGGTAACAAGATGAATCATTCTCAGCTTTAAAACAAACTTCTGACTTAGCATAAATGACTAATTGCTGGGAGTTACTAACCCCTTGCACTTTCTGTATGTGGATCCATTTTCTAACATTACCCTTGACAAATCTAAGTCCAATTCTGAAACGGTCTCAGACAGATTTAGACTTCTTGACCAATGGAAATATTTTTTTTCATTAGCATCTTAATAAAACCTATAATTCAGCCTTTAGATTATCAATTTGAATGAATTCAGTCCTAATTAACAGTTTAATCCTTGAAGTCCAAGTATAATTCTGGGAAATCTACAGTTTCCGTTATCACCATGTATTCTTCCGAAGGCGTGGTGCCCAGTCCAAATATGGGCTGATTCGGGCTTTGTATGACATTAACATCTCTACTGCTACTCCATGCACTTCATGTTTCTAGATTTAAAGATCAACAATGCATTAGCCAAAGAGCAACTGGTGCTGTTTCAAAGGAAAACCTTCATCATTGAAGTGAAACCATCAAACTATCATAATGCCAGCCAGTGGCGTAGGGTGGGTTTTGAGCGCCCGGGGCGGTTTAAAGTTTTGCGCCTCCTCATTAGCGGGAGGGGGGGGGGGGGGGGGGGGGGGGGGGGGGGGGGGTGGGGGAAGGGAAGGGAAGGGAAAAGGGAAGGGGAAAGGGAAGGGGAAGGGAAGGGGAGGGAAGGGGAAGGGAAGAAAGGGGAATGAAGGGGAATGGGAAGGAACACGTTTTTGGTCTCTTCCTTCGGGGGATGCGACTTCTTGTGTCGTATCCCCCGTCTCCGCCTGCGCCGAGGCCTAATGGCAGAGCTGGCGGCCTCGGATCTGGGACAGCGGCAGCGGCGGCCTGGCCTCGGAGCAGGGACAGCGACAGCGGCGGCCTGGCCTCGGAGCTGGGACGGCGGCAGCAGCAGCGACAGCGGCAGCCTGGCCTCGGAGCTGGGGCGGCGCAGCGGCGGCCTGGCCTTGGAGCTGGAGCGATGGCAGCGGTGGCCTGACCTCGGAGCTGGGGCGGCGCAGTGGCGGCCTGGCCTCGGAGCGGGGACAGCGACAGCGGCGGCCTGGCCTCGAAGCTGGGACGGCGGCAGTAGCCGCCCGGCATAAGAGCTGGGGCGGTGGCGGCAGCGGCTGGGACGGCGGCAGCAGCAGCGACAGCGGTGACCTGGCTTCGGAGCGGGGACAGCGACAGCGGCCACACGGCATCGGAGCTGGAGCAGCGGCAGCGGCAGCAGCGACCTGGCCTTGGAGTTGGGACAACGGTGACCAGAACTCGGAGCTGGGGCACGTTGACCGCGGGCCCAGTGGACGACAGCGGTTTTTATACTCACAGCTCCAGGTAACCCCTCCTCACTCCAACGGCTCCAGGTAACTCCTCCTCGCGCCAACGGCTCCCCGGGCCTCTGTAGAAGCAAGCCCCGCGCTGTTTTTATACTCACAGCTCCAGGTAACTCCTCCTCACTCCAACGGCTCCCCGGGCCTCTTAATTTTATTAAAAAAAATTTATCCAACAATTTTTTTGCGCCCCTAAAAATTTAGCGCCCAGGGCAACCGCCCCTCTGGCCCCCTCCACACTACGCCACTGATGTCAGCTAAATATTGGCTCCTGCCTCTGAATCCTGCTTCTGACTCAAAAGCTTGTGGATGAAGTCCAGTCTGCCTGCCACTAAGGAGTGAGAGTGCGCTGCGCTGTTGGAGGTGCCTTCCCTCTGATGAGACCCTTTCAGCCTTGGAATCGAGAAACAAGAGCATTGTTTTAAGATGAACAGGAGGTAATCATACTATTAGTGCTCTGGCCAATATTTTTTTCCATCCACCCAAATTGTTTAACAAATTAACTCTTCATCAGAACATTGCCATTTGCAAAATGTCACACTTCCTGCATCGGAATAACGACTATATTTCAGAAGAGGCAATAAACCACTTTGAGATATCTTGATGATGTGAGAGGTTCAATAAAAGTGCTTGTTCTTCTACTTTTTTAAATCATGATCATGAAATTTCAGGACAAGAGTGTTCATTGCCACAATGGCCCAGATATTAATGGCTCATTTGGCTATTTAGGGGAAGCAAGTAAAAGGAAACCTAATCACTGCAGACCTGGAGCAACATGGAGACTCATGGCATGCCACCCTGGACCATGGCATGCCACCCTGGACCATGGCATGCCACCCTGGACCATGGCATGCCATCTTGGACCATGGCATGCCATCTTGGACCATGGCATGCCATCTTGGACCATGCCATGCCAATTTTGGACCATGGCATGCCATCTTGGACCATGGCATGCCACCCTGGACCATGGCATGCCATCTTGGACCATGGCATGCCATCTTGGACCATGGCATGCCATCTTGGACCATGGCATGCCATCTTGGACCATGGCATGCCACCTTGGACCATGCCATGCCATGCCATCTTGGACCATGCCATACCATCTTGGACCATGGCATGCCACCCTGGACCATGGCATGCCACCCTGGACCATGGCATGCCATCTTGGACCATGCCATGCCATCTTGGACCATGCCATGCCATCTTGGACCATGCCATGCCATCTTGGACCATGGCATACCATCTTGGACCATGCCATGCCACCTTGGACCATGGCATGCCACCATGGACCATGCCACCAGAAGAGCAGCTGGTAGTGCTGCTGCCTCATAGCTTCTGGGACTCAAGTTCAACCTTGACCTCCCCTGCTGTCTGTGTGGTGCATGCACATTCTCCCTGTAACTATGTGGGTTTCTTTTGGGTGCTCCATTATGTCCCATGCCTCAGGGTGGAAACTGGAGCATCTGAAGGAGCCCTGGCAGGTTAGTAAGTTATTCAAACACTCTAAAATTGTCTTTGGTATGTAGATGAGTGGAAGGCCCTTGGAGACTGCGGGAGGGAGTTGATGTGGGTTGGATTAGTGTAAAAAATTGATGGATGGCTCAGACTTGCTGGGCCTTTCTGTGCTGTAGATCGCCAGGTCTTCAGGTCTCTATTTTCCATCTCTGAGAAACATTAGGGAGGAAAACTAGTTTTATACAACAATTCTGTGGTCATCATCATTGGAGCCAGCATTTTTATGCCACATTTATTTAATTAACTGCATTTGCATACCCAAGCTATGATGGTGAGATTTAAACTCGTGACTACAGATCATTAATAAATCTGTCTGATTCACTGACATACCACTATGCCACTGTGGCAAAAAAAAACCCGAGCTTGCTGACGGAACTCAGCAGGTTAAGCAGCAGCAGTGGAGACAGAGGGATAGTCAATGTTGTGGATTGTGACCTTGCCTCAGGATTCTTTAATCCTTTGCTTCCACAGATGCTTCTTAATCTGCTGAGTTTCTCCACATTCCAGTATTTGGTTGATTGATTGATACTTTATTATCACATGTGATGTTACAGTGAAATTCTTTGTTTTCCCCACCATACACAAAGTACACTAAGAGTACAGGTGGCCGACAAAATTACAAAGTATTGTTACAATGTAGTCCGCAATGGTCCCTCTTTGATCTTGGCAGCCCGCACCCCCCACCCCCCACGCCCCCATGCTGGATCCCTCCTTGTTCTTTCGGCGGTGCGTCCTCAGCCGACCTCTGACACCCACTATGGGTCTGTCCTTGGCCGACCTCTGACACCCACTATGGGCCGTCCTCAGCCACCAGCAACCAGGTCAGCTCTTGGACGGAACCCCAACGTTCGTCGCGAAGTACCAATGGGCCCACCTCGCTCTCTGATGGCCAACCAGGCTCTCAAATGGCCCTACTCACTCTCCAATGGCCTACCACACTCTTCTGCACCATCTGCAGCCTCTTCCATCTTCACTTTTCCATTGTACCCGACTTTCTTAAGGTGGAAGGGCTACATGTTAAATTCTCTACTGGCCACTTTACTGTATATCCACTGAGCTAATGATCTCTGCACTGGAAATAAACTTCCCCATTCAATTCAGTCTCCTCTTTGATTTGTGGTGATATTCAAGCAATTATGAATGTTTTATGAATTGGCGATGGACTTTGTCATCAGTATGAATCTCATCGTGATACAGCCTCCTCAAATTTTGAAACTATTATGGCATAAATTTGCTTTCCTTTCATCCTCACATTCTTTGCTGTGCGCTAGACTCAAATCTGTCACTGAATTCCAACTATGTACTTAAAAATGAAAATAATGTTTTTACCAGTCATATAATTCAAGCAAACCTCGTTCATCCAGTCATATTATTTTAAAAAGAAGGACAATTTCCCCACCTACTGTAATATTTATCGGTCAGTAAATGGCACCAAATGGTTAATCTGTTCTTTATTTCTAAGCTAGCTGTGCACACAATGGCTGCTCTGTGTATTTAATGTAACTGTACATCCAATGTATGCTGTGAAGGAAAGTACTGCAGATGCCGGTTTAAATTGAAGGTAGACACAAAATGCTGGAGTAACTCAGTGGGAGGCAGCATCTGGAGAGAAGAAATGGGTGACGTTTTGAGTTGAGACTCTTGTATGTTACTGGCTGTAACAGAGCTTTGGGGGTGAATTATTATAAAAAGTGTGATTATATAACTGCTTTAATAGTAAAGATGGTGCAGGAATAATTATAATTAAGAGGGAAGTGTTTCTGTGAAGGCAATCAATTGTTTTGATTGGGAAAAAAATACTTTCCTAGCCTAGAAAATGTAATGGACATGAAAAAATAGGCTAATGTAAAACAATATATCTGGGCATCAAAACGGTAGCTCGTACACAGTAATAACTTGCGAGGAGAACTATTTTGATACAACGAAGCAACTGCTGGATCTTAATCACAAATTGGCAGAAATCACAAATTACATCAAACTTAGATGAGTTATATTTATTAGTTTTGACCATATTTTGTAAACCTGTGCATCTAATGCTATCATCGCACGATTACCAACTTTGATAAAGGTGTTCTGTTATTTCTCTCAGATCAATAGCATTGATTATCAGATTAGGGTTGCGTCCTGATTATGAGTTCCTCTGTCTCGTTCTCAATTTTAAGTGTTAATAATATAACAATGCCCGTTTAAGTTAGCAGTGATAAATGATCACTGCACTCTTCTCCATCTGATAATTTTGTGTAGCGAACTAGAGTTCGCAAGAAGCTCCCACAACGATGATATCCCGCTAGAAATCACCCGCCCAGCGGAGTCCGAGTGGATCACCTTACCGAAAGGACGGTGCGGGAGGCGGCGCAGACGGAGGCGGCAGAAGCGCGGCTGTCGAGCCAGCATTCACGCTAGGCTAAAGGAAGCTCCTTACAGACCAGCGCTACCCAGCATCTTTTTGACGAACGCCCGATCGCTCAGCAACAAGATGGACGAGCTGGAGCTGATCACTGAAGAAAACACAACTGTGCAAACCTGCTCGATCATGGTGGTAACTGAGACCTGGCTTCACGCTGGGATCCCGGACGAGGCCATCAGTCTGGTAGGTCGCACAGCACACCGGGCCGACAGGAGCAGTGACTCCGGTAAGAGTAGAGGAGGGGGGCTATGTATTTACTCCTATGACAAATGGTGTACAAATGTAAACGTTGTCGAGAGACATTGTTCACCAGACATGGAGTTTATTACATTGAAATGTCGACCCTTCTACCTGCCGCGGGAGTTCACAGCTGTCGTTATTCTGGCTGTTTATATTCCACCAAGTGCCAACATCAAGCTAGCACTGAACACCCTGCTAGCATCAATCAACAAACTACAGACTGCGCACCCTGATGGGATTTTCATCGTGGCTGGAGATTTCAACCAGGCTTATCTAAAAACTGTCCTCCCTAAATTCCACCAGCATGTCACGTGTCCGACGAGAGGTCAAAATACACTGGATCACGTGTACAGCAACATTAGGGATGGATACAAAGCCTCCTCTCTCCTTCATCTCAGCCAGTCTGACCATCTATCACTCTTTCTCACCCCGGCATACAGACCTCTCATTATGAGAACCAAGCCCAGTGTGAGAAACATAAAGACTTGGCCCTGAGGGCGCTGCCGCCCAACTTCAGGACTGTTTTGAGCGCACCGAGTGGGACTTGTTTGTAAACCAGGACATACATGAATATACATCTACAGTCATGTTCTATATACAGAACTGTATCAAAAACGTCACTGTCGACAGGGAGGTCAGGTGCTACCCAAACAACAAACCATGGATGACCATGGATGTCAGGAAACTGCTGAGGGAACGCAACTCAGCCTTTAGATCTGGCAGTGATGAATTGTACAGCACTGCCAGATCTAAACTAAAGAGAGACATTAAAGAGGCAAAGACAGCCTATGGAAGAAGGTTAGAGGGGTATTTTAACGAAAGGGACCCTCGGCGTGTCTGGCAGGGCATTCAGCAACTCACAAACTACACGGGCAAGAGGGGGCCGATCATCTGCAGCAGTAACAACTCGCTAGCTCAGGAGCTCAACCATTTTTTTGCCCGTTTTGAGCTGAATGAGGCGGAGCCTGCACCTGCAGCCGCACCCAGCACTGACGACCTGGCACTCACTGTGCCACTCACTGTGAGTACGGAGGACGTCAGAAGAACACTCCGCAGGGTCAACCCCAGGAAGGCTGCTGGCCCAGATGGCATCTCAGGGAGAGTATTGCGGGACTGTGCAGACCAGTTAGCGGAGGTTTTCAGCGACATCTTCAACCTCTCTCTGTCAACGTGCACTGTCCCTAAATGCTTTAAGACTGCTACCATTGTGCCTGTACCCAAAAAAACATGAATTACCAGCTTGAATGACTACAGACCTGTTGCTCTCACTTCGACCGTGATGAAATGTTTTGAACGCCTGTCCTGGCCCACATTAAGTCCTCACTCCCATCCACCCTGGATCAGCATCAGTTTGCGTATAGAGCTAATAGGTCAATGGAGGATGCCATCAACATAGCTCTACATTCTGCACTGGCACATCTGGAGCGTCCTGGCTCATATGTGAGGATGTTATTTGTAGATTTTAGTTCTGCATTTAATACAATCATCCCCAGCAGAATGGTGGACAAACTGTCTGATTTAGGTGTTAATGCAACCACATGTGGATGGATTAAGGACTTTTTAACAGATCGCCCACAGACGGTCAGGATGGGGTCCAATTACTCCCCAGTCCTGACGCTCAGCACAGGTGCGCCACAAGGATGTGTGCTGAGTCCCATCTTGTATACAATATACACTTATGACTGTATACCAACACACAGTACAAACAGGATCATCAAGTTTGCGGACGACACGACTGTGGTGGGACTGATAAACAACAACGACAAGTCTGCCTACAGGGATGAAGTCCAAAAACTGACCGTCTGGTGTACCAAAAACAACCTGGTACTAAACCCATCAAAGACAAAATAACTTGTCATTGACTTCAGGAGGAAGAGGAGAGAGGAACCTGCTCCCTTATACATCAAAGGAGACATGGTGGAGAGAGTCGACGACTTTAAGTTCCTGGGAATAAACATCTCCCAGGACCTCAAATGGCAAATGAACACCGTCACTCTCATGAAGAAGTCACATCAGCGGCTGTATTTCCTGAGGTCTCTGCGGAGAGCAAACGTCTCACAGCCGCTGCTGTTGTCCTTCTATCGATGCGCCGTGGAAAGTATCCTCTCCTATGGAATCCTGGTGTGGTTTGCTAGCTGTACTGTGGCTGAGAGGAGGGCGCTGCAGGGAATTATAAAAACTGCGCAGAGCATTACAAACGCCCAACTGCCCTCCTTGGATGATATATATAGGGCCCGATGCTTGCGCCGGGCCACAAATATCAAGAAGGACACATCCCACCCTGCCAACCACCTTTTTACTCTGCTACCCTCTGGGAGGCGATTCAGGACTCTGAAGGCTCGCACCGGTAGACTAAAAAATAGTTTCTACCCATGTGCGATAAAAGAGCTAAATTCCAACAGAGAACACTGGGGAAGCAAAATGTAATTCCAAGAAATGCCGCCAAATTCTTTTAAATTCTTTTACATTCTTTTAAAATACCTATTTATTATTTTATTAATAAGTGTACATATGTGTTAATGGTTGTCGTGTTTGTATTTTTTTTTAACCGGAGGAGATGTAATGGAATTTCGTTGGACAGTATTGTTCAATGACAATAAACGTATTCATTCCTTCATTCATTTCATCAATCATTCAATCATTCAGTCATTCATTTATTAATTCATGCATTCATCATTCATTCATTCATCACTGCACTCTTCTCCATCTGATAATTTTGCACAGGAATTTTATTTTCAATTGCTTAACTTTTAGAATATTGTTGTGTTCAAGCATCTAGTCGCCTTGATTTAAAACCAAAGCACTGGTGAAAATTAACCCTCAGGAATTTAGTGCAAATTATTTCCTTATCCCTTTAGAATAAAATATTTGGTTTGTATGTATTTACACTGTATTTGTAGTGAAATTAAATGGAAAAATAATTAATTATCTAAAAAATTATAAATGTATGATATTTTAAAACACAAAAAAAATCAGACATTAAATTACTATTTAATGCATATAATACAAAACTGGAGCAATAGCCATGTCATTATACTAAGCATAGTTTTCCCTCGTGTGCCACTTGTCTGCCACTCACCCTCCAATAATTATAAACTAACCTTGAGATTTTATTGCATCTCATGGGAAATGTTTCTTTTACAAACACAAAATCATCAGTGACTACTCTTTCAATGTGTGTCAATGGCTGTAAAGCACTTTGGGATTTATTGTTGCAAATAATAAGTAACCAAAAGCATATTTTTTTAAGTAAACTTTGTAATTGTTGACTGAGCAATAGAACATTAGGCAACATAAATCCAGTGTAATTTTTCAATCACATCACCTTAGCTGAACATTATTTATTAGATTCTCCCAATGTGTGCACAAATCTTCCCTGAAATGAGTTATGCCTGGTCTGATCTGCCACCTACCTTGAAAAAGCAATCTTGCTCAGGGAATTTCTAATAGATTTTGCTTACACAACTGCCACTGTGAAATACATGACGCCTTTCATATAAATAGTCTCATGCAAAAGCAAGGATTCATTCCGCACTTCGAGCAAGAAAAAACACAAATAATAATATACAAAGTAAATCAATATCAAACTCCATTATTGAAATGGCTCATATTACAACCCTATTAATTAGACGTTGATTCTTATGCAATGAGTTTAACAAATGTGAATCTATTTTGCAATAACACTTAGTTTACAGGTCACATCAAATTCCAATAAGTTATCAGCTCCAGGGAGAAGTAGCTTTCCAAAGACAACTACGTTAGAACTTTGCTCTGTGGTGTAGTGTTTGTGAAGGTAGTTTTGCAATTGTATACTCATATTGGCATTACCTGTATCTGGTTGTACCAGAGGGAAATAGTCTAACTTGACACCCAAATACTAGTGAGCCCACGGCCCCACAGTGGTGCTCAGTCAGTCTCGAGCCAGGCTGCCAGCTCCATGATGTTAGGCAGCAGAGCGACTGGAGATACGATCCGGAAAACAATCACATCTCCGGCAAGGTAAGAGATTGAAAACATTTTCCCCCTCCCGCACCCCCCACATAAAACAAACCAGAGAACATTAATACATACTTTTAAAACTCTCTAAAAATAACAAAAAAGATGAAAAGACAGACAAACTGTTGGCAAGGCTGCCATCGCTGATGGTGCCACCTGTACCTTTTAGGGATATTGGACATAATTTGATGCAGAACACAGAATATTGAAGAAAATGGGATGAATTATAAGGTAGACACAAAATACTGGAGTAACTCAGCGGGCCAAGCAGCATTTCTGGAGAGAAGGAATGGTTCGAGTTGAGACCCTTCTTCAGACCAATGTCAGGGGAGTGGGCAGGACAAAGATAGAATGCAGTCGGAGACAGTAAGATTGGTGGTAGAACTGGGAAGGGGGAGGGGATGGAGAGAGAGGGAAAGTAAGGGCTATTTGAAGTTAGAGAAGTCAATGTTCATACCGCTGGGGTCTAAGCTACCCAAGTGAAATATGAGGTGCTGTTCCTCCAATTTGCGCTGAGGCCTCACTCTGACAATGGAGGAGGCCCAGGACTGAAAGGTCATATTGGGAATGGGAGGGGGTTAAAGTGCTGAGCAAGTGCGGTAGATCAGGCAGACTGAGCTGAGGTGTTCAGCGAAACGATCGTAGAGCCTGTGCTTAATCTCGCCGATGTACAGGAGTTGACAGCTGGAGCAGTGGATACAGTAGATGAGGTTGGAGGAGGTGCAAGTGAAAATGGGATGAATTATGTTGCGTAAATAAAGCCATCAATGAAGATGGATTCATAGACCCTTGGCATTCCCTTCCTGAAGCCAACAATCGGTTCCTTGGTCTCATTAAGGTTGAAAGCATGATTGTCATTCTGACATCACTCGACCAGATTATTGATCTCCCTCCTGTACACTAACTTTCCTATTACCTGTTATTCATCCAACAAATGCGTCTAGAATCACAGTCATGGGGATACAGAGAGTAGAGCAGAGGACTCAGCACGTAGCCTTCAGATACCCCTATGTTGATGGTCAGTGAGGAGGAGATGTTGTTGCCAATTTATATTGATTGAGGTCTGCCAATGAAGGTGAAAGATCCAGTTGTATGGGGACAAATTGAGATCTAGTTCAATGACTTTGATGATAGGTTAAGAGGGCATGATGGCGTTGAATGCCGAGCTGTAGTTGACGAACCGCAGCTTAATATATGTGTTCTTATTGCCCACATGGGCCAGAATGGAGAGCCAGCGAGATCACTGTCAATCTGTTGTGGCGGTAGTTGAGGGTCCACATCCTTAGCAAGGCAGGAGTTAATATGCGTCATAACCAACTTCTTGAAGCACTTCATCACAAGATCATGTGATAGGTGTGGAACTAGGCCATTCGCCCCATTAAGTCTACTCCGTCATTCAATCATGGCTGATCTATCTCTCCCTGCAAACCCCATTCTCCTGGCTTCTCCCCATAACCTATGACACCTATACTTATCAAGAATCTAACTATCTCTGCCTTAAATATATCCACTGACTTTGCCTCCACAGCCTTCTGTGGCAAAGAATTCTACAGATTCACCACCCTTTGTATTTATTATCTTAAAATTTATAGATGGCTGATATTTGAAAACACAAAATTCTGTTTAAAAAAAAATCTGACATTTAATTACTATTTAATGCATCTAATAACATAACTGGAATGATAGCTATTTCATTATGCCAATGGATGTGAGTCCCCCAGTTGGTAGTCGTTGAGGCATGTCACCTTGCTCTTCTTGGCCACCCTTCTTCGGGACCTCAGACCATATTAGAGAGAGGTTGTAGATGCCTGTAAAAACTGCAGGGTTGGTCCATACTTGTTTTCAGAACACAGCAAGGTACACCATCAGAGCTGGATGCTTTCCGATGTTTCACCCTTGTGAAGGATTTCCTGACATGGGATGAGGGAACACTCGGATATTTTCAGTAAGAACACACATAGAAACATAGAAACATAGAAATTAGGTGCAGGAGTAGGCCATTCGGCCCTTCGAGCCTGCACCGCCATTCAATATGATCATGGCTGATCATCCAACTCAGTATCCCGTACCTGCCTTCTCTCCATACCCCCTGATCCCCTTAGCCACAAGGGCCACATCTAACTCTCCCTCTTAAATATAGCCAATGAACTGGCCTCAACTACCCTCTGTGGCAGAGAGTTCCAGAGATTCACCACTCTCTGTGTGAAAAAAGTTCTTCTCATCTCGGTTTTAAAGGATTTCCCCCTTATCCTTAAGCTGTGACCCCTTGTCCTGGACTTCCCTAACATCGGAAACAATCTTCCTGCATCTAGCCTGTACAATCCCTTAAGAATTTTGTAAGTAAGTCGTTGTTCCACTCATTTACTTATGAGGCCTGTGACAACCACGGCATATTAGTTCAGGTCTGTTGCCCAGTATTGGCCAAGCAGTCACAAAATCGTTCCTTTGCCTCACCTGACCAGCTTTGTACAATCCTCGCTGATGGAGCTGTGCACTTCTGTCACTGCCTAAATGCAGGAGCACAGCCACATGGTCTGATTTTCCAAAGTGTGGGCGAGTGATGGAGTAATGGGGATGTCTGGTAGAGTAGCAGTTGTCCTGAATAATGATCTGGTACGGTAAGAAATGTGCCTGTGATAGTTTGGAAGTGTTTTCTTTAAGTCCCTGGCTATGATGGAGAAGATGTCAGGGTTTGCCGTCTGGTGTTTGTTGACCACAGTGTGCAACTATACCCGTGCTAGCCAAATGTCGGCCTGGGGTGGATGTGAACTACAGTCATAATGAAGGAGATCAATCCACTACAGAGGTAAAACAAATGCTACTTCACTGCAAGAAGTTCCAGCAGTAGAGTTGCTGCCTTATAGCGCAGTCAGTGCCAGACACCCGGGTTCAATCCCGACTACGGGTGCTGTCTGTATCTCCTCCCGCCTAGATTACTGCAACTCTCTTTACACTGGCATCAGCCAATCTTCCTTGTCACGCCTGCAACTGGTCCAAAACGCCGCAGCGAGACTCCTGACAGGCACCCGAAAAAGGGACCACATCACCCCGATCCTGGCCTCTCTCTACACTAGCTCCCTGTGCGGTTCCGTATACATTTCAAGACCCTCCTCTATGTCTACAAAGCCCTCAATGGGCTTGCCCCCTCCTACATTAAAAGTCTTCTCACCCACCACTCCACCTCCAGGTCCCTCAGATCGGCTGACTTGGGGCTGCTGAATATCCCGCGGTCTAGGCATAAGCCGACCGCGCCTTTGCGGTTGCAGCTCCTAGACTGTGGAACAGCATCCCCCTTCCCACCAGAACTGCCCCCTCCATCGACTCAAAGGAGTCAAGACTAAAAACGTATCTATACTCCCAAGCCTTTCCTGACGTCCACTGAGCAAGGGCTATATGTATATATGTATGTAGTTTGTTTGTTTATACTATTCTTATAACAAATGTAAAGCACTTTGGCCAACGAAAGTTGTTTTTTAAATGTGCTATATAAATAAATGTGACTTGACTTGACGTATGGAGTTTGTACATTCTCTCAATGACCGCGTGGGTTTTCTCCAAGGTCTTCGGTTTCCTCCCACACTCCAAAGATGTAGAGATTTGTACATTAATTGGCTTGGCATAAATGTAAATTGTCCCTAGTGTGTGTAGGATAGTGTTAAAGTGCGGGGGTCGCTGGCTGGTGCGGACTCGACTCCACACTGTATCTCTAAACTAAACTAAAAACTAAGTTCCAGGTGGGGGAAGCAGGAACTGGACATGGCTAAATTTAAATGAGAGAGTGAAATCGGATTGAGAGTGAGCTGGGAAGGCCCTAATGGCCTGAATGCCTCCTTTCTGTGACATTGTCATTAGGTTTGGCTAGTTTGCCTTTTTCTATCCTGTATCATTTTGCAATGATATTATAGTTTTGGTGCTTGTTGGCTGTTGCAAGATCAATTGTTGTGAAACCATTGTATTTTAGGAAAATTCAATTTTCTTTCACGTATTTAAGCTTAGCTTTTATATTAGAGGAAATTACTGGACCTTTTCTTTTTGCCTCATTGAATCTCCTGGGAGAAACTTCTGTGTAAATATTCTGATTTGCAAAGGCAATTTAGCAAAACTGCTGAATATGAGATACTTCTATTGTTTCCATTGTGCAGCCTTGGTATGCTGCCCTTCACAGGAAATAACTCCTGAGCCCCTCTTCTCCCAACACAAAATTAACTACTGTGTGCCATGCCTTGATGCTGCCTGATCTGCTACGTACAAGCATCCAGTATTCAATGCTTTTATGTAAGATTTCCAGCATTCGTATTTTATTCATGCACAGGAATATTTAATTATCTCAATCTGCATATATTTATGGGCTCTGCTTTTGTTTCAAGGGAAGCATGTATTCAGTTCCATTCTGGAATTAAAATATACAGAAAGGATCCAATCCTAATTTGAGCCACAATTCATTGCACAGACACTAAAGACAAAATACATACTATCTATATTACTAAAAGTCTGTTCTTGACCGGTTTTGGCCATCTGTGCTGCGATTTCCGAGAGAACGCCGCCACCTACGGCCGTCATTTTTGGCCACCTTGCTCAGAGTCCCCCTCCGCCGTATGTGTGCCGAGGATTTTTCCCGTCGATGAAAAATTACAGAGATATTAATGTTTTTACAAAATTCCCCATTCTCTCTGCTGTCCCTGCTGGCGACAGGGGGGAGGGACTATAAAACCAGGAAGTGGTGTACCTCACATTCTCTTCAAGATGGAGGAAGGCAGAGGGTCACGTTTCTCTGAGCTGTGAATAACCCTGAACACATGTCTACTCAAATGTAAGTGTCCTTAGTGGTTCTAAAACGCTTGCAGAATGTGTCTATTGGTTCTAAAATGTTTGCAAAAAGTGTTTATTGGTTCTAAAATGTTTGCAAAAAGTGTCCCTTTTGGTTCTACAATGCTTGCAGAATGTGTCTTGTTTGGTTCTAAAATGTTTTTTAGGTTCTCCCCGCCTTTCCTCTCCCCCCCCCCCCTCCCCCCCCCCCCCTCTCCTCTCCCCCACCCCCCCCCTCTCCTCTTCCCCCCTCTCCTCTCCTCCCCTCTCCTCTCCTCTCCTCCTCTCCTCTCCCCCCCCCTCCCCCTCTCCCCCCTCCTATGAAGAATCTCCCCCCTCCCTCTCCCCCCCTCTGAGATGCTCCTCCTCCTGATCCCCCTCAGCTCCCCCCCTCCTCCCCCCCTCCCCCTCTCCCTCCCCCTCCCCCCCCCCCCCCCCCCCCCCCCCTCCCCCCCCCCCCCCCCCCCCCTCTCCCCCCTCCTCTCCCTCCCCCCCCCTCTTTCCCCTCCCTCTCCCCCCCCCCCCTCCGCCTCCCCTCCCCCCCTCTCTCCCCCCTCTCCTCCCCCCCCCCCTCTCCCCCCCCCCTCCCCCCCCCCTCTCCTCCGGCGGGCGTGTGCTGAGCAGGATTTTTTTGGGTCGGGAGTGTATTGTCGACGTGTCGGGCCCTCTTCCCCTCGAGCTTCTCCTCGTCCCGGAGAGTCGACTTTGATCTCTATACCTCGTGACGCATGTCCTGTTGTCGGGGGGGGGTGGGGCGGTGTTTGAGAATGGCCCCCCTCTCTCTCTCTCTCTCTCCTCCCCTCCTCCCCCCCACCTTTCCCCCCTCAACCACCCTCCCTCTTCTCCTCCTCTTGCCAATCTCTCTGTGTCTTTGTCTCTCTCTGTGTCTCTGCCCCTTCTCTCTGTGCCCTCACACTCTACCCCTGCCCCCCCCCCCCCTCTAGGTGTGACTGCAAGTTGGGGGCTATGCGTCAGTAGATAGGGTGTTTATGGGGTAAAAGGAGCAGATTAATAATATTAATATAATATCAAGGGGGCTAATTAGCATGGGTGCGGGGGGGGGGAGGGGTTTGATAGTTTGTGTGTGTGACGCTGCATGCCGCCTCCCCCCTCCACAACCGCACATTGGGGGAGCAGACCCAACGGGTCTGCACTTGGTCTAGTCATTTTATAAAATGAATGCAAAAGAATTAGAAAAGGTGGGGAAAAAAGTATTTTTATCTTTGAGATGTTTGAAAGTATGTTTGTTTAGAAATGCCTTAATTGATTTGAAGGTACATATGACTAATCTTTGCAGAAAATGTGGTCACTCAAACAGCCTCATGACTATCAAGGGCTTGGTATGCTATGCATCATGTTTAACCTCATGTGTAGGATGGAGCTACAGATGCTGGTTTACACTGAAGATAGACACAAAGTGCCAGAGTAACTCAGCGGGACAGGCAGCATCTCTGGAGGTAAGAAATGGGTGACGTTTCGGGTCGAGACCCTTCTTCAGCTCATGACCCGAAACGTCACCCATTCCTTCTCGCCAGAGATGCTGCTTGTCGCGTTGAGTTACTCCAGCATTTTGTGTCTATGCTTAACTTCTTCTTCCTGGACAGCTCCTCAGGATCGAGAATAGCATCCACTCCGTTACTGTGGATTCTAAGGGGGTTCGAGGAGACCCATGTGAGAACTGCAGACTCTATCGAAGGTGGACCAGGAGTAACTTGATGGAATTGGGGTGGTGGTGAGCTCCTTTCTCTGAATGCATTGTGTTTCTGTGAGTTCCCAACAAATGGATTCAAGATTCTCAATGCCATCTCAAACACTTCAATTCTTTTTTGAATGCCAGGTGTTGCCCAGATGTTGTTGTACATGCAGCTTGGCATAACGTGTCTCTTTTGGGAGACTGGTATCAAGGCTGATCGGAAAGTCGGCGACAAAACCGTCTCCCCCACCTGGTTCTCCAGGTGAGGAGGGGGCTGTGGACACCCAGTAAGACCAAAAACAAGACCTGTCAAAGGGTGGATGAGCTCCTACCAAGGCCATCCACATTTCAGTAGAAGTTGCGATCACTGTTGTACATAGCATTGTAAGGCACCATGCCCATTGATGTTTTCAACAATGATGATGATGTTGATGATAATGATAACGTATCAAGCAGGCAAATACTTTGAGAGAAGGAATGGGTGATGTTTCGGGTCGAGACCTTCCTTCTTCAGATGGTGTAAACCAGCATCTGCAGTTCCTTCCTACACAAATAATTTAGCCTGCCCAACAGTGCCACTTGAGCATAACTAAACCCTCAGTCATGGTGGGAGAGGGAGATAATGTTGTTTCACAAATCCTGCAAGTGGATTTGGAGGATTTACGAATGCATCTCTGTCCTCAGGATGTTCAAGAAGGAACAGCAGATGCTGGAAGATCGAAGGTACACAAAAATGCTGGAGAAACTCAGCGGGTGCAGCAGCATCTATGGAGTGAAGGAAATAGGGGACGTTTCGGGCCGAAACCCTTCTTCAGTCTGAAGAAGGGTTTGGGGCCCGAAACGCCACCTATTTCCTTCGCTCCATAGATGCTGCTGCACCCGCTGAGTTTCTCCAGCATTTTTGTGTACCTTCTGTCCTCAGGATGTTCATCTCAGTTCTTGGTTGTCAGATGGGATGGGCAGCCAAGTTGGTCTAAACAGTCTAAACAGTGCACAGGAATCTTTGCATATAATGGTTATCAGTAGAGCCAAGATTTTGCCATAAATGCCATGTGCCTTTTCATGCCTTTTTTGATGATTTCACCAGGATAATGCCTTTTTCACAATCGAGTGCCTAAATCAACCTTTTTGCTAAAAGGTCGTGCTATTTTCTCTAGTTGTACAATGACGTGTTCTATGTTAACACATTAATATTAATGTTATTATTAACGTGTTATAGTATAACTTAGAAGAACATTTCCACCACCGGGACAAAACCTGGGGCGCCACTGTCGGTCGGTCGTTCATTCATCCGTGCCACTGCCCTCTGGTTCAGTCTTCTCTAAGATCTATTTAAGAAAGAACCGCAGATGCTGGAAAAGTCGAAGGTGGTCAAAAAATGCTGGTGAAACTCAGTGGGTGAGGCAGCATCAATGGAGAGAAGGAATAGGCGATGTATTAGGTCGAGGCCCTTCTTCAGACTGACGTGGGGTCGGGGCAGGAAAAAGAAAGGAAGAGGCGGAGACAGTAGGACTAGAAGGAGAGCTGGGACGGGGAGGAGGAGGAGAGAGAAGACGAGGGGTACCTAAAATTAGAGGTCAATGTTGACATCACTGGGGTGTAGACTACCCAAGCGAAATACCCAAGCTCGTCTCCTCACTACATTTACTGCTGGCTCCAGTCGCAAATCTGAGTTTTCGAGTGATCTGTGCAAGGCATTTATTGATGCTGGAATTCCACTGTGGAAATTGGAAAACAAATCTCAGAGGTTTTTTTGGGAAATACACAGAGGAACATATACCAAGTGAGTCATCATTACGGAAAAATTATGTTGGCAGAAACTTCAACATTGTTGTGTAGAACATTAGAGATGAAGTTGCAAGCAACAAAATATGGATCTCATAAGATGAGACAACCGATGCTGTGGGGAGTTATGTTGTCAATGTGGTCATCGGTACACTGGAGGCAAGTCAACCTTCAAAGGAATATTTGTTGACCGGAAGTATTGAAGGTCAAACACCTTAACTATTGCTCAGTTGTTTATATCTTCACTTGCTGTACTTTGGCCAGAAGGTATAAAACACGAGAATGTTCATCTGTTTGTGACAAAGTTTTATTCCCCAAAATGTTGCATTTGACATGCTTAGTTCAAGGACTTCATAGAATTGCCAAACACATACGTAGCTTGTTTCCACATGTCAGTTGCTTAGTTTCCAATGTCAAGAAAATCTTCCTCAAAGCACCATCACGTGTGCAGTTGTTCACGGAAATGGCACCCGATATTCTCCTACCTCCTCAACCCGTTTTGACTAGGTGGGGTACATGGCTCTATGCCTGAACATCTTGAACAATGGATACAGTAGATGAGGTTGGAGGAGGTACAAGTGAACCTCTGCCTAACCTGAAAGGATCGTTGGGGTCCCTGGACAGAGTTGAGGGAGGAAGTATAGGGATAGGTGTTGCATCTTCTTTGGTTGCAGGGGAAGGTACCTGGGGAGGGGTGGTTTGAGTGGGAAGGGATGAGTTAACCAGGGAGTTGTGTAGGGAACGGTCTCTTGGAAAGGGGTAGAGATGGGAAAATGTGATTAGTGTTGGGATCTTGTGGGAGATGGCAAAGATGTTGGAGGATTATGTGTTGTATGTGATGGCTAATGGGGTGAAAGGTAAGGACCAGGGGGATTCTGTCTCTATTGCGACTAGGGGGAGGGGGAGCAAGTGTGGAGCTGCGGGCTACCAAGGAAACATAATGGGAGAGGGGAACCCTCGTTTCCTAAAGAATGAGGACATCTCGGATGTCCTAGTATGGAACACCTCATCTCGGGCGCAGATGTGGTGGAGACGGAGGAATTGGGAGCAGGGGATAGAGTCTTTGCAAGAAGCAGGATGGGAAGAAGTGTCGGCAAAATGGATGTGGGAGTCAATGAGCTTGTAATAGGTGGTGTATGCTGTTTCCTTGTTCAGCTGTACAACAGTTCCAAAAGGAGTCATCAGCCACAGTAGAAGTGGTTCATCCTTATCTCCAAGCAGCTATCCTTTAGGACTGGTGCAATTTGAGGCATAGGTGAGATGGGAGATGTCAGTCATACTGTTGTACTGATGTATAATGAAGGCATCATGGCAATTCCCTGGCCATTTGTTATGCACTTGAATGAATCTTGAGATTGCATGTGCTTATGTTAATTGATTTTGAAACCCCTTACAAATAATAAAGTCTTGTGGCTGTTGGAGTGTTTCCTGATGGTAACATGGGGATATTCTCTGGCATTCTGTACTGAGGGAAAATAATTCAGAATCACAAACCCCAATGCTTTTCCTCTCCGATTACCTGTCAACCATTGAAATGTGATATTTGGACAAGCAATGTTAACTAACTTGGTGATCACCCACTTGATGTATTTGTGGAACCACCTCCTCCAGCAGTATACCCCAGATATATTATTGTGCCAGCTGGATAAATCCCAAACTGAAAAGGTTGAGGGTGTCAGTTTAGTTTATTGTCATCTGTAACAAGTTACAATGAAAAGCTTGTGTTGCGTGCTATCCAGTCAGCGGAGAGAAAATACATGATTACATTTGAGCCATTTACAGTGTGTAGGGGATAATGTTTAATGCAAGGTAAACCAAGCGAAGTCCGATCAAGGATAGTCCGAGGGTCACCCATGAGGTTGATAATAGTTCAGGACTGCTCTCTGGTTGAGGTAGGATGATTCAGTTGTCTGATAACAGCTGGGAAGAAATTGAACCTGAATCTGTTGGAGTGCGTTTTCACACTTCTGTACCTCTTGCCCAACAGGAGTCGGGAGAAGTGAGTGGCCAGGGTGAGGGTGACGGTGACTTTCTCAACCATCGTTATACTGTGACAGCTCTGTGTTCCACTTCATTTAGTGGCTACAGTGGTTCACAATCATCTACAATAATCAACAAAAGGAGCCTCCTGAGACTGGTGATTTTTTTCAAGCTCATCCTCTCCTATTGGTGAAGTGGAGAGTGACAATGTTCTGTCAATGGCCCTCCTGCAGGTCCTTCTTGTATTTGCTTTTGTGCCTTCTCTCCCTCCTCACCCTGGTGAGGCTTGAATAGAGCAGCTCCTATAATCAGCTTCACCATTTTTAAAAGATGCTCTTGAATGCAAGCCAAGCCAAATGGTGAATAACAAATAGATTTGCAGTCCACATTGAAAGCAACAATCCCCTGTGAATGTTGCAAACCTGATTTACATTGCAGCCCCTTTCTCTTCCGCACACCAGTGAGTCAACATCAGATGACCTTGGTGACCTGTGTGAAACCTTTGCAGCGATTGTTGGGCTCCCAATTGCATTGTGATTCATATGTATCCGTGAACCTCTTGCCTCCCGGCAGCTGGAGTCCCATTGAACCTAATATTCTCCACTTTCAATGCAGCAGAGAACAGAAAAGTGGATTTTTTTTGTTGTGCAGAATGAGTCAACATTGAGATTTTAACCCCACCTGGTTCTCTCCTCCCACCAAGAGATGGGGTTAAATTCAAGGGCAAAACAGATGTGTTTTCTCTATAGCTGTTAGAATCAAATTACTGTTAAAATTCTAAAGGAATATATTTTACTGAATAATTTCCACTTTTGAAAACTGCTTTAACTGTTAGCAAGCTATTCAGTGTGGGCATGTGGCTGTTCACTGGATATGGTGGGCTGATTTCACCGCCACTGTTTATTTACATCTATCTGGTCCTCTTTAATAACATACAGACAGCAACCAAAGGTTGAGGTTGCAATTCCCCTTTGAATATCTGAAGGTGATGCTTCTCAAGTTGTGGTTACTCTTTAGCCCCATGGTCCTTATCTTTGGGCAAATAATGTAGAGAAGACCGGTCTGGAGTCTGAAGTCCCGCTGAGTTACTCCAGCATTTTGTGTCTATCTTCGTAGAGAAGACTGTGTTGTTGATCAGTGGTTGGACTGTTCCTGTGTATAATCAGATTGTTGAGAAAGTCCGTCTGAGCTGATTGCATGCCTCTCTTCATTGGTTATGTTTGTGCCTTGACAGAGATCATGTAGTGGCCTCCCGGATGCTGTGGCACTATAAAGACCAAAGTGCATCGTGGATAAGAAGAATAACATTTTAATATAGATTTAATCATAGCGTAACACAGCATGGAAACGGGCCATTCTGCTCAACCTGTCCATGCTGGCTAGTGGGCACCCATGCATATTTATCCCATTTTCCACCAATGACCCTTTGTCTTCTCTGTCTAGATGATCCAAGTATTTGTCAAGACATTTAAATACTTTCAATGACCCTACCTCCAGCACTCTCTCAGACAATGCATACCAGGTACTCGCCACTCTCAGGGTAAAAAAGGTCACCCTCCATCTTCTGCATGTCTGCCTGTCTGCCTGTCTGCCTGTCTGTCTATATATAACTAAAACTCTGATCTTGTTATCTTCCGGTTTGGCGGTCTTTCTATTTACGCAAAAATGGTTCGCGATAGTGCTACGATTATTTGCCAGTTCACTCATCGTTCTCCTGTGCTTCGATTGCACCAAGTTTCGTTCCGATCGTTGAATGTCGTAAAAGTTAGTGAGGTTTAACAATCTTAAAAATCCAGCGTGCGCAGATCGATCTCTTCTCCTGCCAGTCAGCGCCACGTGGATTAGTCTCTTCCCCGTCACTCACCAGGACAGTCCGCCCTTTCCTACGCCATCGCGTCTTTACTGGAGCTGAGGATGGCCGATGGAGGTTTCCAACCGAACTTTTGGAGGGACCCCGAGCAGCCCAGCCCCAAGCAGCCCAACACTGAGCAGCCCAGCGTGGGAGACCCAGCCCAGCCCAGCCCAGCCCAGCCCAGCATGGGAGACCCTGCCCAGCCCAGCCCAGCCCACATGGGAGACCCTGCCCAGCCCAGCCCAGCCCAGCATGGGAGACCCTGCCCAGCCCAGCCCAGAGTGGGAGGCCCAGCCCAGCCCAGCCCAGCCCAGAGTCGGAGATGTCGCCGATGTCGCCAAATGGAAAGAGGAGACTCTGACCCAGGCGGAGGAGAACGACCAGTGACCAGCGCCCGCTGTGAGTCCCCATCGCACCGCCAATTCAAGCCACTACCCTTCTGGTCGCCCTCGCTGGCTCCTCCCCACCCCTCCCCCGTGATGCCCCCCCCTCTCTCCCATGGCTCTTAACCCGTCTATTCTCCAAGCTCACTCCCCCCCCCCCACACACACCCCCCCCCCCCCCCCACACAAACTCCCCCGCCCACACACCCCCCCTCCCACAAGCCCTACTGCCCACACACAATCTCGCCACACACACCCCCCCCACCCACACAAACCCACCACCACCCCGCCCACACACACCATAAACAACCCCCCACACACCCTGCCGCCTCCACAACCCCCCCCCCTCCCCCACAACCCCCCCCCCCCCCCCCAGCCCCCCAGCTACAACCCACTTCCCCCAACCCTCCCCCCAACCCCCCCCCCCCTCCACCACAGTTAGGGGCTATGGGCGAGTGGTGGAATATTGCATTGGGATAATGGGTGAGTGGTGGAATATTGTGTTGGGGAATGGGTTACCTTGGGGGACCAGGCCACCCGTGTGACTGGGACCCAATGGGTCCCACTTAGTCTAGTTCCTCTCTAAATCTCTTACCCCTTAGATTAGCCTGGATGAGTTTGTTGTCATATACACAAGGGGGAAATGAGATTTCTTGTTCGCATGAACTCAGAGTAAACAGTGCACACTATGACACAACAATAAATATAACAGAGAAAGTAAACCTGCAGGAAGGCATAAATTCTAGGGCAATCTGAAGTGTTGCAAAAACAATACTGGAGTGCATTACTAGAGAGAATAGCTGACTGAGGTGGAATTAAGAGTAAGAGGTTGTGGTAGCCCAAAATGTTGGAGTAACTCATTGGGACAGGCAGCTTCTCTGGATAGCAGGAATGGGTGACGTCTGAAGAAGGATCTTGACACAAAACATCACCCATTCCTTCTATCCAGAGATGCTGCCTCTCCCAAGTTACTGAGTTATTCCAGCATTTTTTGTCTATTTTTGGTTCACTCATCCCTTCCCACCCAAACTATCCCCTCCCTTGGTACTTTCCCCTGCAACCACAGGAGATGTAACGCCCATCCCTATACCATCTTCCTCACCTCCATGCAGGTACCCCAGCAGTCTTTCCAAGTGAGACAGAGACGTGCACCTCAGGAAACTAGTTATTACATTTGGTGTTCCCAATGCAGGAACTCATTGTACATCGTAACTGTACATCGGCAAGACTAAATGTCGACTAAGTTTCGCTGAACACATGTGCTTGGTCAGTCAAGGCCTAGTGGATCTTCCCGTTGCTAACCATTTTAACTCTTCTTCCCATTCCCATACTGACCATTCAGTCCCAGTCCTCCCTCACTGCCAGAGTAAGGCCACATATAAACTAGAGGAACAACACCTCATATTTCAAGTCCAGATACGACCTTGATAAGGCCATCAAAAAGGCCAAAAGGGACTTCTACTCCAAACTGGAGAATGAGACAGATGTTCGGCAGCTGTGGCGGGGCCTGAATGCAATCACCTCCTACAAGGCAAAACCAGGAGGCAGCTCGAATGTTGGCGAAGCATCATTCCCTGACGAGCTCAATGCGTTTTACACACGCTTTGATAGGGAGAATACTGATGTGCCTTCCTGATCCCCCATTCGTTGTGATGGCATTTCAGTCTCAGTCACAGAGGCCGACGTCAGGAAATCCTTCAGAGGGGTGAACCCCCCGAAAAGCACCTGGACCTGATGGTATACCCGGTCGTGTTATAAAAACCTGTGCGGACCAACTGGCTGGAGTTTTTACGGACATTTTCAACCTCTCACTTCTGAGGTAACATGGGTACCTTACAACCCAACCGTGTGAACTTTGTGTTCTCTAAGTTTAAATAGTTCCAAACCCCCTCCCCCTTCTCCTAACCTCCATTTCTTCCCCCCACCCCCACCCACCCCTGTGCCCCACCTGGCTTTGTACTTATTTCTCTCCTCACCTTCTACCTCAATTCTTTCCTCTAGCTTCACAATTTGCTTCTCTTCAATCCTTTTGTCTTACACCTTCTATCTTTTTTAAATCTCTAGCCATTGTCTTGCCATCTGTCTATCAACCCCCTCCCCCCCCCCCTGAATCCCCCCCTATTACCGACCAGGCTTTATCTTGCCACTCCTCTCGTCCAGCCCCCCCCCCCCCCCCCCCCCCCCTTTTGTCTTACACCTTCTATCTTATTTAAATCTCTAGCCATTGTCCTGCCATCTGTCTATCAACCCCCCCCCCCCCCCCTGAATCCATCTATTACCGACCAGGCTTTATCTTGCCACTATAAGTCGGAAGAAGATCCCAGCCTGAAATGTCACATTTATGTTCTCTAGACTGCTGCCTGACCCGTTGGGTTACTCCAACACTTTGTGTCTTTTCTTTGTAAACCAGCATTTGCAGTTCCTTGTTTGTACTTCATTGTAATCAATAATAGAGCCACAGGATTATCATTTGAGACAGGTCACTTTATTTTTCTTGGGATAGACTCAAAATGCTGGAGTATCTCAGTGGGACAGGCAGCATCTCTAGAGAGAAGGAATGGGTGACATTTAGGGTTGCGACCCTTTTCTTGGGGACTGGAATGATACAGGTCTCTTTGAAGCAAATGTAATGCCCTTTAATTTGAATTGATTCCCTCTTGTTTAATCTTCCTCTCATATGGGGAAAGGTATCTTGCATCCTATCTTATTTAAACCTCTCATAATTCTGAATACCTCAATCACATTCCCTTTTCCACTCCTGGATGAACTGACTCAGCTTGAACAGCCTCTTTTTCATAGCTGACATTTTAAAATTATCTTTTAATAAAACACGCAAAGAAAAGCACAAAATGGGGGCTTGGGGTTAATCGACGATACAATCGCAATTCATTGAGTACATAACTTGATCTCGCTCAGTTAGTAAACTCAGCAAATCTTGGAGGTACATTCTAAAGCCCAATCAACTTCAATTAACATTGCACCTCCCTGAAGTGCGAACACCTGAAATAATGAGATTTAGTGTGGATCTGCTAACAGCTACGAGACTGGTTGTAAAGTGAGACTTCCTATTTTTTTTAAATTCTATAGTTATTTATTGCTCACTGTGATTCATTGGACAATTATGTTTGCACCAACTTGAAGGGGTGCTTTGTCATGTCACTTGCCATTCATGGCCTTTTCTCCTGTAGGGTTGGATATAGTTTAGGGCCATGGTAGACACAAAATGCTGGAATAACTCAGCGGGACAAGCAGCATCTCTGGAGAGATGGAATGGGTGACGTTTTGGGTTGAGACTTCTCCAGACGAAGAAGGGTCTCGAAACGAAACGTCACCCATTCCTTCACTCCAGAGATGCTGCTTACCCCGTTGAGTTACTCCAGCATTTTGTGTCTACCTTCGATTTAAACCAGCATCTGCAGTTCCTTCCTGCACCCTTAATGGCACAGTTGGATTTGCAAACCCTATGACTCCATGATTAAAGTCAGGAATTTAAGATGATAAGCAAGCTTCATGCTTAAAAACGAATGCTATATCATAATCAGTACATTTGCAGCTTCTGTCATTTCGAGACACATTTAACAATTAACACAGTTAACAAATGGCTGAGGAATAAAAACATTATTAGCACGACAAAGTCTCCAATGGTCTTACTAAAAATTGCTGTTAATTTTCCAAGTAAGAATCCATAGCATTGTGGTGTTAGTGTGAGCACAATTAGCACTTTTTTCTTAGCTGAGATGAGAATAAAAAGATCACTTGACCGCTTCCTGCACAGTCAGGCCCCTGAGGATAAGGGTGATGGAGATTCTTGAGTCTTGTATAGAGCACAAAGTGCTGGAGTAAGTAGCTCAAGGCAGCGTCTCTGAAGAATATGGATTGGCGATGTTTTGGATCTGGACCCGTCTTCAAACTGACTGTGGCCGGGTGGGGGGGAGCAACCTGGATAAGAGATTGGATCAGTACACAGCCTGGGACGTGAAAGGTGGATACAGGTGAGGGGGGGAGGGGGTTAATCGGCAGATGGGTGGACAAAGGCCAGAGATGTAAAGACAAAAGGGTATAAAATAAGGAGAGAAAAGGAGTGAAATGTGAAGTCAGAAGGATAGAGGCGGAAGGAGACACGGAGAAGAGGACAAGTAGGGTGGGATAGTGGGAGAAGTGAGAGTGGGGCTTCTGGGTTGAGCATAAGTAGGAGAGGTGGGAAAAAAGGGGAGGCAGGGTTAAAATGGTTCACTACAGAGAGATCCAGCACGCCTTGGTGGGTTGAGTGCAAGTTTTCAGTGAAAGTCGTCTAGTCTATATATGGTCTCGCCGATGAAAAGGCCACATCAGGAAATTTCAGCATACATTGGACTAAATATTCCAAGTCCTGGAGTAAAGCTAAATAAAACACTTCCAGATGATGGGTGGCACGGTGGTGCAGCGGTAGAGTTCCGCTTACAATGCCAGAGACCCGGGTTTGATCCTGACTACGGGTGCTGTCTGTACGGAGTTTGTACGTTCTTCCTGTGACCGCGTGTGTTTTCTCCGAGATCTGCAGTGTCCTCCAACACTCCAAAGATGTACAGGTTTGTAGGCTAATTGACTATATGAATGTAAAATTGCCCCTGGTGTGTGTAGTACAGTGTTAATGTGCGGGGATCGCGGGTTGGTGCGGACTCAGAAGGCCGAAGGGCCTGTTTCCGCGCTGTTTCTCTAAACTAAAATGTAGGGGTGGTAGAATAATCTTTTCAAAATGGCAATTTTTTTTTTTTTAATTTTTTTTTAGAAGTAAGTACAATAAATACTGTGGTGCCTCAGTACCTAATACTTGTTGACATATTACATTTCATATACAACTTCTTATTTTTTAATTTAATAGCAAAACAGGAATAAGGAAGAAAAGAGTAGAAAAGAAGAGATTGACATAAGTGGTGCGTGAGATAGAAAGATAGTCTAGGTTCTTGGTTCTTGGTTCTTGGTTCTTGGGTCCTCCAAAATATTCCAACTGGAATTTAAACTGGAGGTGGTGAAGGGAGGGATTAAGCCAGAAAGGGTATAAAGAACACACACTATAGAATTGAACATAAAACATCCCCACACAGCAGAATCAAAGTTTCCCACTGTGTGGGAAGGCACCAAAGTCAGTCTCTTCCTCCACTGTTCCTCGTGGTCAGGGCCTCCCCAAGCCCTCCGCAGTTGCAGCTACGGGCGGCCCGATGTCCAAAAGAAGGAAGAAGAAAGAAGAAGAAGAAGTAGAAGAAGGAGAAAGAGGCTAAAAAGAGAAAGGAAAAATAAAAGAAGAAAAGGAAAATTGGCAATTGTTGCTCAGCCTATAGATAATTCTAAATATGAGATTGATAAATTTGGAGGTGGCCAGACACATACAAAGACAGTGGGGTAAAACATGTAACCGTAACCTGTTTGAATGCTGTAACTGGCTCTAGGGGCTAAAATATCCTTTTTTTTTGGTTCCTCAGCATGGAACCAAAAGTCAGTACTGCAATATTTCAGATACAAGTGAGTTTTTAACGACGACATGTGTAATAATTTCTGCCAAGTTTCTTCTCACAGAAGACAGTTGGCCTTTAAATTTATGATGAGACTATGTCATTCAGAATTAGCCACGATCTTAAAGTCAGTCCTGTTCAAATAGGTTTTCCATGCTTCGAGAAACCTGATGGCAAAAGGGAGACTGCTCAATTTAATTTCACTATTTCACCTATTCCAGGGATCGTAACCCTCCCTGAGCCTTCTGATTTCTCCACCAACATCAAATATTCCACCCACCCCTTAAAATCCTTCTGACTGCCGCATCACTAATAATTGAATTTCCTCCCAGACCTCAACTCTACAAAACTCTGGAAATCTCCACCTTTAAAGAGGTAGGAAGGTGCTCTCACAATTTTTAAGAGGTATCTAGATGAGCACTCAATTCACCAAGGATTAAATGCTGGTAAAAGGTGTAGGAAGGAATTGCAGATCCTGTTTTAAACTGAAGTTAGACACAAAAAGCTGGGGTAACTCAGCGAGTCAGACAGCATCTCTGGAGAAAATTAACATCTAGAATAGGTGGCATTTCGGGTCAAGGGGCTTGTTTCTGCACTCAATAGATCTTCGAATGATTATTCAAATGTTTAATTGATTTTCTCCTCTACCTTTCCCCAACAACTCCAATCACTCATTGCCCCTTAAGTCAACCCATCTGATGTTCTGCAGAGGACATATTGCTGGAACCGCTACATAATAACATAATGGAAAATAAATTAATCTTCAGTCACTTGAATTAAATGGACAGTACAGTAGAGTTATGTATCTTGGATCCATTTGTTTCAGTGGAGGAACAACTCACCTCACTTTAACTGTTGTCATTTCGATCAGCTTTCCCAAATTAGCAAAAGTAGATCATTATAAAGAATGGGATTTACCACTCATCAAGAGCACACTCATGGCTTTGAGGTTGGTAAAAACATAGAAAGATAGGTGCAGGACTAGGCCATTCAGCCATTCAAGCCAGCACCGCCATTCAATTTGATCATGGCTGATCATCTAAAATCAGTACCCCGTTCCTGCTTTCCCCCCATATCCCGATTCCTTTAGCCCTAAGAGCTATATCTAATGCCCCTGTCCCACTTTGGAAACCTGAACGGAAACCTCTGGAGACTTTGCGCCCGACCCAAGGTTTCCGTGCGGTTCCCGGAGGTTTTTGTCAGTCTCCCTAATGGTTTCCACTTATTCTATGTTCCGGCGATTATTTCAAATAAATTCAAAACCGGCCGCGACTAAAAATAGGTTGCCGTTTTTAAAACACGGTAATTTTTTAGTCGAAGCCGGTTGCGATGCTAGTTGAAGGTGGTTACCGGAGGTTGCAGGTAGTGGAAGGTAAGACCTCCCTCGTGGAATAAAACTGGGTGAAAAAAAGGTCTTACCTGCAACTTCCGGCAACCACCTTTAACTAGCATCGCAACCGGCTTCGACTAAAACATTACCGATTTTTAAAACAACCTATTTTTAGTCGCGGCCGGTTTTGAATTTTTTGAAATAATCGCCGGAACAAAGAAGAAGCGGAAATCACTTTTGACCATTAGGGAGACTGACAAAAACCTCCGGGAACCACACGGAAATCTTGGGTGGGGCGCAAAGTCTCCACAGGTTTCCGTTCAGGTTTCCTGAGTGGGACAGGGGCATAACTCTCTCTTGAAATAGGAAGCTAAGTAAGTTTGGATTTGAATAAAAGTTGAAGACATTTTACAGCAATTAATATATTGAAACACTAATTGCTCTGGCAATATGTTGAATCTATATTTTGCTGCCTCTTTAAAAATAAAATTCAATTGCATCATGTGAAAACTGCTGAAAAATGTTGACATTTTTTCCAATTATCTGATTATTTGATCACAGGTGCAAGTTGCGAGAGATGCCAGTGATCAGGGCAAATTTCCAGGAGCAATTTCTTTCCCTTGAACATGTGAAATTAATGAAATATTTTGCTGCCAAGGTCTTGGTATGTTTGGATATCATATTAATCAAGGTTTCTTCATAATTGGCTGAAATGGAAAGAGACTTCCAAAACTAACGGTCTCCCCTGCTGTTCCTGCATGGATTGCAGTTGCAACTAAATTAAAAATAATTAACTAAATTAATTACATATTGCCTGCAATTATATTGCAAGTGCACGGTACATTTTCAACACAAAGGTCAAATATGTAAGCTAATCTGAAAGAACTTTGCCAGTTGATAACTTGGCCAAAATTTCAATTAAATCCTTAGTAAGCAAAACTGCAGTGAATTGAGGCTAGACCAGGGAACAGTGGCCTATATCCCTACCTCTGGATGTTTGCATTGTAAAATACTGTTGCTGCAACATGAGGCACTAACCTAGGTATTACAGGGAATGGTGAGAAAAATTGTGCAAGACCTTTGACTTCCCATGTCATCCGGCCAGCAGCAAAGGGGAGTGAGGAGGAGAGTGCTAATTGACAATTACAAACGTGAGAATCCTTCTACTGAGTGATTCTGTACTTGGGAGGAAAAGCAGTTGTATTTACGATGGCAGCTAAAAGGCCACGTACAACCTCGATATACAGTCCGAGTCTTAAGAAGTCAGGGAGTGAGTAGGGAGGGATAAGGCAACACATTAAGGAAAGGGGAGCCAGTATGATGGATTCTGCTGCATTTAAGCTACCACATCTTCCAGAAGTTACCTTGCCAGTGGTATAACACGTGATAAGGGCAGAGAGAGAGAGGCAGAGAGAGAGAAGCACAGCGAGAGGGGCGGCGAGAGGGAGAGGCGGAGAGAGAGGGAGGCAAAGAGAGAGCGGCAGAGAGAGAGGCAGAAAGAAGCAGAGAGAGGCAGAAAGAGGCAGAGAGAGAGAGAAAGATGCAGATAGGCAGAGAGAGAGAAAGGCAAAGAGAGGCAGAGAGAGAGGCAGAGGCACAGAGAGAGAGAGGCAGAGAGAGAGAGAGAGAGAGTCTATTTGCAATCACAAAGAAGCAGTTCCCTGATACAGGCAGTGCAGAAGATCGGTGCTTTATCAATTTATGCACAAATAACTTATGGTAACAAAAATGCTTCTGTTATCTTCACAGGTCTGATAAACTAAATGAATGCACTTCATGTAAACTTCTCATAAGTTTACTTGAGAAATATAACTTACCACCCCCACATCATAGTACACACAATGTGGAAACAAGTTGTAATGGATGGCAACCTTCACCCTGCCCTCACTACTGCCCTTCTCCCTCTCATTGGCCCACCATATTATTTATAAATGGAAGACCCAATCCTATCCGAAACACAGACGTACACAATGTACACTGCAGCACTGCATTTATCAAGATCTTCGCTGCTGAGTGCTGCAGGACTCCCTGTGGCAGATGTGGGAGTTAAGGTTTATGATGGTGATAGTAAGACTCAAGGAATTACTGAATGTGTTGTTGCTATTCGTTTTGGGATAATGCATGGACATCAATCAACCATTACTGAAGTGTTAACATTAGTATCCAAGCAACTAGACTTGCACGTCGCTGTTGTGGGTCATTGGGAAGGGCATAACTTCAATGGTAAAGGAAATCATGGAGTTCACAACAGGCAGCAGATCCAATACCACCTGTTTTGTGCCTCTGCCAATGATGATTGTTAGAGTATTGTTCCCAACAGGAGCAGTGTGGGACCTGGCACTATTCACTCCATTGCTTTGTGCTTTGATTCACCAACATGCTGTTCCTATTTAAAAAATGAACATTTGTCATGCTGCCAGCTAGTCTCATTGAATTAGGTTTGGCTGTTGCACGCGTGGTGAAGAAAATATATAATTTACAGATCTCCATAACTCCTGCTCCGCTTTATCAGCTGACGAGCGAGGTGCATGGTGCAGCAAGTCATCCTGTGCATCTGTGAATACAAATGTACCTTTTTCCACCCATTGCGTGTCCTCATTGAATCCAGACTGACAACTCCATCAAATATATTATACTGGGTGGTTTCTGAGCAGATTATTTTCTGTGTGTGAAGTGATTATCCTGTATGACACAGTAAAATACTCAAGATTGTTAAATAACTAATGTTGACAACATAATAGATATTTTATAAAAACTTGCTTTTATGTTTTCTTTTCATTCACGTCTCAATCGTTTCCTTTGAGAAATGAAACTGTGCCTCTGCCTCGTTTCTTGGCTCGTTAGGTTTTACGGTGAGAAGAGTATTGTAGAGCACAAACAGTGATGACGGTGCATTGACTATTCTCCATGTTGTGGGAGGAATTGAGATAAAAGGGTATCACTGACTGCAAACAACTGCAAACAATTCACCCATTCCCATCTGGGTTTGGCCCAGATAATAAACATGGTATGCAAGTTCTGTCTCGAAGGAAGTTAGATGCTTCCAAAATTACTGTGGAGTACAAGCGGGACAGGCACCATCTGGAGAGAAGGAATGGGTGACGTTTCGGTGTTGAGACCCTTTTTTAGGCTTGAATGCAAGGCACCGCAGTGATTTAGTTTATAATTTTAAACATGGTTCCTTAAACATTATCCAACTGTATTTTTCATAAAAACACCACCATTGAAGTAGATAAGAGAGACAAAATTATTTTTTTGAGCAGCAATTTGACACTGAAACAATAGCTCAGATGTTTGGAGTGCAACAGAGGTTCTTTGCAATATAATCTGCAGAATGGTGGCAGTGCAGAAGTGCTGTGTTGCACACTGAATGCTAAAGCTGTGAGGACAGGTGATTGCCCATTTGTGAATGGAAGCTATCAAAATCAGAGCACAAAATGAGGACAAGGCAAATAGCTACAGCCACAGCATATTCAGTGCAAGCAACTCAACTACACCCATTCACAGACTTATACTTGAGTTATTCTTTATTTTCCTGTACCTTGATGACAAATTTAGCTTTTATCATTAATACTGCTTAACTTACATCCAGTTCTATGGGATAAATGCATTGTTGGTTAAGGAGGATGACATGGCAGTGATCAGAGGTGACATTACGAAGTGGTCGTCTGGTGAGGCTATATGGGTGGAGCTGAGGAACAAGAAAGGGATGATCACCTTGTTGGGGGTGTACTACAGACCCCCGAATAGTCAAGGGGAATTAGAAGAACAAATATGCCCAGAGACTGCAGACAGCTGCAGGTCAAATAAGGTTGTTGTAGTTGGGGATTTTAACTTTCCCATTATAGACTGGGAAAATTATAGTGTGAAGGGTTTAAATGGGGTGAAGTTCCTCAAAAGTTTTAAGGAGAGTTTGCGTAATCAGTATGTGGAGGCGCCCCACATGAGAGAGGATAACACTGGATCTAGTATTGGGAAATTGGGAAGAGCAAGTTAATGAAATGTTCATGGAGGAGTCTTTTAGGACCAGTGACCACAGCTCGATTAGGTTTAAGATAGTTATGGATAGGGACAGAGAGGGTCCACGTGTTAAAATGCTCAACTGGGGTAAGGCCAAACTTTGAGGGTATGAGAGAAGGTCTCGCTCAAGTTGACTGGAGCAGGTTATTTGAGGGGAAAGGAACATCGGCCAAGTGGGATGTTTTTAAAAGTATGCTGATGATAACTCAGGACATGTACATCCCCGTTAGAGTGAGGGCAAAGCAGGCAAACATAAGGAAGCTTGGCTGACGAGGGAAATTGAGGCATTGGTCAAAAACAAGAAGGATGCATGGGACAGGTATAGGCAGCTGGGATCAAGTGCATCCCTGGAGGAGTTTCGGGAACTAAGGAAGAAACTGAAAAAGGAGGGCAAAAAGAGGCCAGGAGATAGCTCTGGCGGGTGGCATTAAGGACAATCCCAAAAATACTTTATAAATACATAAGGGGAAAAGGGTAACTAGAGAGAGAGTGGGCCCTCCTAGGAATCCAAGCGGTCACCTCTATGTGGAGCCAAGTGAGATGGGCAAGTTCCTCAATGAGTATTTCTCCTCTGTGTTTACAGAGGAGAAAGACAGTAGGATGGAGGATCTCGGGGCAGTCAATGGAAGTATTGTATTGTATTGTATTGTATTCAAATTTATTGTCATTGTCTCAATTTGAGACAACGAAATGAATTTCCCTTACAGGCAGTATCATAAAAAAACCACACACAAATAAATAAATAAATAAATAAACGGATAAATAAATAAATAAATTTAAAAAAAAAGAAAAGATGAATAATGAATAATAAATAAATAATAAAACATATTAAAAAATAAAATTGTTTCGGGAACTAAGGAAAAAACTGAAAAAGGAGAAGGGCAAAAAGAGGCCAGGAGATAGTTCTGGCGGGTGGCATTAAGGACAATCCCAAAAATACTTTATAAATACATAAGGGGAAAAGGGTAACTAGAGAGATAGTGAGAGAGATTCCTAGTATCTTGAGTGTAGTCAGTGTTACTGTTGAAGAAGTACTGAAGGTACTGTCGAGTATGAAGGTAGACAAATCTCCAGGGCCTGATCAGATATATCCGCGGACATTGTGGGAAACTAGAGAGGAAATTACGAGAGCCCTGTTTGAAATTTATGATTCATCCTTAAATACATGAGAGGTGTCGGAAGACTGGAGGGTGGCAAATGTTGTGCCTCTTTTCAAGAAGGGATGCAGGGAAAATGCTGGGAACTATAGACCGGTGAGCTTAACATCTGTAGTTGGAAAGTTACTAGAGAGTATTCTGAGGGGTAAGTTATACAGGCATTTGGATGGGCAAGGGCTGATAGTCAGCATGGTTTTGTACGTAGGTGGTCATGTCCCACAAATCTGATAGATTGTTTTGAAGATGTGACCTAAAAGGTCGATGAGGGCAGAGTTGTAGATGTTGTGTACATGGATTTCAGTAAGGCATTCGACAAGGTTCCGCAAGGTACGCTGCCTTTGAAGGTTAGATCCCATGGGATCCAAGGAGAGATAGCTGAATGGATAGCAAATTGGTTCCATGGAAGGAAGCAGAGGGTGATGGTGGAAGGTTGCCTCTTGGACTGGAGGCCTGTGACTAGTGGTGTGTCTCAGGGTTTGGTGCTGGGCCCGTTACTGTTTGTCATCTACATCAATGATTTGGATGAGAACATACAGGGCAAGATTAGCAAGTTTGCTGATGATACAAAAGTGAGTGGTTTTGATTATTGTGAAGATGGTAGTGAACGATTGCAGCAGGATCTGGATCGATTGGCCAGGTGGGCGGAGGAATGGTTGTTGGAATTTAATACAGAGAAGTGTGAGGTGTTGCATTTTGGGACGTCTAACAAGGGCAGGACCTACACAGTGAATTGTAGGCCTCTGGATAGTGTTGTAGAGCAGAGGGATCTAGGAGTACAGGTGCGTGGTTCCTTGAAGGTTGAGTCGCAGGTAGACAAGGTGGTCAAAAAGGCTTTTGGCACATTGGCCTTCCTCAATTGAGCATAGAAGTTGTGAGGTCATGTTGCAGTTTATAAGACATTGGTGAGACCGCATTTAGGATATTGTGTTCAGTTCTGGGCACCATGTTATAGGAAATATATTGTCAAGCTTGAAAAGGTTCAGAAAAGGTTTACGAGGATGTTGCAAGTGCTAGAGGGTGTGAGTTATAGGGAGAAGTTGAGTAAGCTGGGTCTCTATTCCATGGAGCGCAGGAGGATGAGGGGAGATCTTGTAGAGGTGTACAAAATCATGAGGGGAATAGATCAGGTAGATGTACAGAGTCTCTTGCCCGGAGTAGGGGAATTGAAGACCAGAGGACATAGGTTCAAGGTGAAGAGGAAAAGATTTAATAGGAATCCAAAGGGTAACCTTTTCACACAAAGGGTGGTGGATATACGGAACAAGCTGCCAGAGGAGGTAGTTGAGACTGGGACTATCCCACCGTTTAAGAAACAGTTAGACAGGTACATGGATAGGACAGGCATGGAGGGATATGAACCAAGCGTAGGCAAAGTGGGATTAGTGTAGCTGGGACATTGTTGGCTGGTGTGGGCAAGTTGGGCTGAAGGGGCTGTTTTCATACTGTATCACTATATAACTCTATGACTCTAACAGTGAGGTTCAAGGACAAAAATAGAAAATTCTATTTGCGTCTGAACCCTTCTTCAGTCTGAACACCGCCAAAACATCGCCTCTTTGCGTTCTCCAGAGATGCTGTTTGACACACTAAGTTACTCCAGCAATTTGTTCTTTTTTTTTTTGTAAACCAGCATCTGCAGTTCCTTGTGTCTCCAGAAAAAGCTGCTGGTTACCTTCCATGAGCAGTGGTTGATCTGAAGTGTCCACACTGCTCCTACCCACAGGCACTGCTGGGAATCCCCAGCATTTTATTTTTGTGTTTCAGATTTCCGCCATCCGTGCTTTATGATGCCGTGCTAAACTTTACCTAAAATAATAATGACGATATTCTACCGTGCTACTTCACCAATCCTCCCCTTTACAGCACAAAGGGAGCACATTGGACAATGCTCTCACCCACTCTGACTCTGTAGTGGAAATCAAGTCAAGTCAAGAGAATTTATTGTCATGTGTCCCAGATAGGACAATGAAATGCTTGCTTGCTGCAGCACAACAGAATATTTTAGGCATACATACAATCAGATCAGATCAGATCAAACTCAAACTACAGATGCTGGAAATCTAAAAGAAATATGGAAAACTGGGAGATCTGCCTGAAGGTTTATGTAAAATACTATTGCTGTTGGCAGCTTCAATCTTGGTGCATGGAGCTCAGATGGTTGGCATGGAATTGGTGGCCAGTTCCATGGACAACCAACATTGGGCTGTAGACTGAGCTCTCAGCTTCTGGTGCAGCACTGGCTGAAGTTCTCCCATGATGGAATATGGTGGGTGGTGGGCAAGCTCCTGTGTCTCTAGAGCAGGGATCACCTACACTTTATCTTGACAACAATGTGAATTCACCACTGCAGTCTGCTGTTGCGTTCACTTGTATCTGCCGGCCATCATCCGGGTCTAATGGGGAGATGGGACAATCCAAAGATGGGCCAACTTGGTGAGGGTTACTTGAGGTCTTCAATGGGGCCACCCGTCGCCTCCTCCATGGCAAGTGAGCAGGCTACCTACTACCTGGGTCCTTCAGAGTAAATGTGCTGGAGGTGCGGATATGTGAGATGATACTTTGTCATTTTTATTGTGTTTTTGGTCGGGATTTGGTTTGCAAATGTAGTTTGGGACGATGACAAGTTGGATTTAGTGGCTGAAATAATCAGCAAAGGTGGAAAGCAGCAATGGGGACTGAATGGAATGAAAACTGCCTGTAATTGCGTTCATTGTTGGGATGTGCGTGTCACAAGCAGGGCAGCATTGAATAATCTTCAATGATCTGCTTTAAGAAAGTGTGGGGTGAGGAACTGCCTTGGTAAAGGTGAGGCAGGAGTGATGCCACCAAAGATAGGTACTTGTGGCTAAGGGGATCAGAAGGTATGGAGAGAAAGCAGGTACAGGATACTGAGTTGGATGATCAGCCATGATCAAATTGAATGGCGGTGCAGGCTCGAAGGGCCGAAGGGCCTACTCCTGCACCTATTTAAAAAAAAAAGAAAAAAAAAGACTGGAGTAACTCAGCGGGACAGGCAGCATCTCTGGACAGAAGGAATGGGTGACATTTCAGGTCAAGACCCTTCTTCAGACTGAGTCAGGGGAAAGAGAAACAGTTGCCTATCCAGCGTGCATCGGTAGTTCACACAGCTTCACACACCAAGTGTGGCAATCAATGTAGGGTCACAGTTCTTGAAAAATATTACGAGCAAATTGGCATATGTGGTGTTAAGAAAACCACCAAGTGGTCCAATTTGTGGACAATGTCTGGATTAACTATTTATTTCAACCCTGGTTGCGTAGGGGGAGGGAGACAAAGGTTCACGATTTAGTGAACCAACAATTTCTTATTCAGAATGCCTCGGCTGCAAATTTTGTCTGGCACCAAATAAACTCAGTGTCATGCCCTCAGCATGTAACAGTGTGCAAAGGAATAAAAACAAATTGAATTTGTTGGGCTGATGTTCCTGTATTGTTGAAATTAAGAGCGTATTCCATGTCGCATTGAAGACTCTGGATCTCTAGATAGGAAAATACCAAGTAGGGATACTAAACCTGCAGGAAATCACAACATTTATGGAAACGAGAATGAAAGAGTGAAATGGGATGCACCATCTTAGCATGTCACCAGAGGTCAGAAACCCACAGAAATGATACTAACAATATATTGTCAAAGAGTGAACAAACACACATTGAACCTACTGGGGAAATTCACTTGAAATGAAAAATTACTGTAATAAATATAATTAGATTAAAACACTGAAAATGTTGTTTATCTTTGAGTAGACTACTTCAATAGCTTTGAATGATCCTTAACTCTCTCACCAAAGCTCTCTGTTATTGTTATCTAATTTCCTCTTGAATCACCATTTGTGCTATAATCGAAAACACACCTTTCATACTTTTTCCTGATTCACTCTGTCCTTTATCCCACTCTATTTATTTTTCATGTCATCATCTTTCTCCAGTCACTTTGTGACCAATCCCACGCGGTAAAGATGATTGCACTCGACATTCAGCAACTCAGCTGGAATAGCTCGAGTGCTCTCATGCTGTGGTAAGGCAATATATTTGATGGGACAAAGAAAATTCTGCTTTTGTTAATTCTTCAAGAGAAAAATCTCCTTAATGAAGTGTTAAATTCTCATACCATTCAATACAGTTTATTCGTCACTTGCTTCATACATACCATACAGTCTATTCGTCACTTGCTCTTCACTTGCTTTCATGTTTGCTTGCACTATCATCACTGACCTTAAAAGGGCTCCCGCAATTCCTTGATTGCTGTAGTCATTATCAAGGAATCTGGACCCTCTAGTGCCATACTAACCTTTGCGATGTGGAATAAAATTCTTCACTTGCATGGTGTCTATTCAGATTGTACAAACCTAAACCTGTGCCAGGCCCAATTTTGAAATCATACTTGGGGGTTGTTCTAACATCGGTCAAATTAGCAAATAACAATTATATTTCTTTCATTACAGTTTTTTTTAAAATATTATTTTTATTAGAAGCATGTACATAACATAATCAAAACACATTTTGTATATCAATTACATATTGCTAATAGATGGGATTCCAACTATCAAAGTAATGGGGGTCCTCATTTATCAATTGTATATTAACTCTGCTTCTATTTGTTTATTTTTTTAATATAGATAGAGAGAGAGAAGAAAAAAAAAACATGATTAAAAAGAATAGAATAATTTACCAATAATACAACTTTGGAGGTAGGTTCGTAGATTATAAAACATAACTATTTATCTAATCCTGGGTTCAAGCTTCAGTCAGGCTTCTGTGCCAGACCAATTTACCCTTTCAAAAAGTCAATAAATGGACACCATATTCTAGCAAATAATTCTTGTTTGTAAATTAAGACAAGTCTAGTTCTTTCCAAATGCAAGGTCTCCGACATCTCCACAATCCACATTTTAATTATGGGGGTTGTTGGACTTTTCCAAAATTTTAGTATTAATTTTTTTCCCAATTATTATACTATAATCAAGGATGTTTCTTTGGCTTGTAAGTTTTAGGCTTTGTTCTGATATTCCTAATATTATTAGTTTTGAGTCGAGATCCAATTGGGTGTTAACAACTTCAGAAATGATTCTAAAAATATCCGTCCAGAAATTTTTGTTTTTTATGCAATTTACAAAAGTATGAGTTTGTCTCTGGGTATTGACATTTATCACAGATAGGAGAGATATGTGGAAAATTCTATTTAATTTTGTTTTAAAATAATGCAGTCTATGTAATACTTTAAATTGTATTAAAGAATGTCTGGCATTTAACGAGCATTGATGTATATGTTGTCGACTTTCGTACCAAATATCTTTCATTATAGGTTGGTCTAATTCATTTTCCCATGTTTGTCTATATAATTCTGTCGGTGGGACCTCACTATCTAAAAGGATATTATAAATATGAGATATTAATTTATCTGTATTAGGATGTTTATTCAAACATTCATCGAGTTTCTGGCTCTCTACTTCTATAATCTTGTGTATGTGATTTAACATAATCTCTAAATTGTAGATATATGAAAAAGTTATTTGAGTGTAGTCAATAATTCTGTTGTAACTCCTGAAATGAAAGAAAAATGCCTTTCCTATAAAGATGTCCCACATTTTAAATTCCATAATTTTTCCATTGTATTAAACACAAATGTTTACACAATTTACACATATTTAAATGAAGGATTATTTACAATGGGAAGAAAGAGTTATAAATTATCCAATTTTAAAGTCTTTTTTATTTTTTCCCAAATTCGTATACCACTATATATTATAGGGTTTTCACTATAGGTTTTTTTATTCAGTTTTGTGGGGGCTAACAGAATTGAGCCAATTTCACAAGGCAAGCAGTCTTCCTTTTCCAACTTTAACCAGTCTGGTTGCTGATCCATTTCTTCCAACCAGAAGTTCATATGTTTAATATTAACTGCTCAGAAGAACTGCCCAGTTTTTTTTTTGTATTTTCCATCAGCAGTAACATTTCCTCTATTTATTGTGGCTAAAAACACCAGCTTAAAATGTTTTACTCTGAAATTCAAAAAATCATAGGTAACGAACAATAACTACTGCTTGAACATGGATCATGTCTTTGATGTTACAAAATGTCTCAAAACTTATCACATAAGTGCCAAACAATCTTTGACATCAAACCATGTAAGGAGATAAAAGGACTGATGATCAAAAACTTGATCAAAGAAGTATGTCATAAGCAGCATGTTAATGTAATCGAGAGATTCAGAGGCAGAAAGGGCAAGGGAGTAAATGTCTATAATCTGCATGTGGAATTTTCACTTATTCATTCCTGGATGTTGGACAGGTGGACGAACACTTCAGAAAGGCTGGAAGACTCAAGAGATGGTCATCCTCACGATTAGGTGGATGTTCCTAGTGACATTGAGAAGAACTATTTCAGTAAAGTGGGATATGGTAGTCCAGTAGTTTTATTATAGGGGTAGAGAGGGTGTAGAGAGGGTGGCGGATTTCCGCTTCCTGGGAATCCACATTGAGGAGGACCTGACGTGGAGCGTGAACACCACTGCGCTGCTGAAAAAGGTCCAGCAGAGACTGCACTTCCTGCGGGTGCTCAGGAAGAACAACATCACTCAGAGGCTGCTGCTGTCCTTTTATCGGTGCTCCATTGAGAGCATACTAACATACTGTGTATGCGTGTGGTACACCAGCTGCACAGTGGCTCAGAGGAAAGCGCTCCAGAGGGCCATTGACAACGCCCAGAGGATTGTCGGCTGCCCTCTCCTTACCTTGGAGGACCTACACAGTTCCCGCTGCACCAAAAAAACCCAGAATATAATAAAGGACATCTCCCACCCCGGACACTCCCTGTTTGAACTGTTGCCGTCAGGCAGACGGTACAGATCCACAAGGACAAGGACAAATAGACTACAAAACAGTTTTTACCCCACTGCTATAAAAGCACTAAATGTGGCCGCCAAGGAACGCAGGGGCGATACAGACTAAGGGACTGTGGTAACGGGTGTGTATGCGTGCTTTGTCTGTGTTTTTTATTTATTTGCTTATCTTTATTATTTTACCGTGGATGTTTCGTTAGCTTTAGAAATGTTTGAATGCTGCACTGACTGGCTGACATTTTAAATTTCGTTGTACATGGCCCATGTTACAATGACAATAAAGAAACTATTCTATTCTATTCTATTCTATTCTAGTAATTCACAGACCAATGCTGATGATTCATAGACAAGTTTAAAACCCATCATGTGAATAACACATACAAAATTCTGAATAACATCTTTAGACTTTAGAGATACAGCGCGGAAACAGGCCCTTCGGCCCACCGAGTCCACTCCAACCAGCAATCATCCCGTACATTACGAGGGAGGCTGAGCCCCCTCCTCTACTCCCTCTTCACCTATGACTGCACACCTGTACATGGTACTAACACCATCATCAAGTATGCAGATGATACAACGGTGATTGGCCTCATCAGCAACAATGATGAGCTGGCCTACAGGGAGGAGGTCCAGCACTTAGCAGCATGGTGCGCTGACAACAACCTGGCCCTTAACTCCAAGAAGACCAAGGAGCTCATTGTAGACTTCAGGAAGTCCAGAGGCGGCACGCACACCCCCATCCACATTAACGGGACGGAGGTGGAACGTGTTTCTAGCTTCAGGTTCCTGGGAGTCAACATCTCCGATGACCTCTCTTGGACCCACAATACCTCTACTCTGATCAAGAAGGCTCATCAGCGTCTCTTCTTCCTGAGGAGACTGAAGAAGGTCCATCTGTCTCCTCAGATCCTGGTGAACTTCTACCGCTGCACCATCGAGAGCATCCTTACCAACTGCATCACAGTATGGTATGGCAACTGCTCTGTCTCCGACTGGAAGGCATTGCAGAGGGTGGTGAAAATTGCCCAACGCATCACCGGTTCCTCGCTCCCCTCCATTGAGTCGGTCCAAAGCAAGCGCTGTCTGCGGAGGGCGCTCAGCATCGCCAAGGACTGCTCTCACCCCAACCATGGACTGTTTACCCTCCTACCATCCGGAAGGCGCTACAGGTCTCTCCGTTGCCGAACCAGCAGGTCGAGGAACAGCTTCTTTCCGGCGGCTGTCACTCTACTCAACAACGTACCTCGGTGACTGCCAATCACCCCCCCCCCCCCCCCCCCCCCCCCCCCCGGACACTTATTATTTTTTTATTCAAATCGTTTGCTATGTCGCTCTTCAAGGGAGATGCTAAATGCATTTTCGTTGTCTCTGTACTGTACACTGACAATGACAATTAAAATTGAATCTGAATCTGACATTAACCTACACACACTAGTGACAATTTGTCTACAACTTACCAAAGCTAATGAACCTACAAACCCCTATGTCTTTGGAGTGTGGGAGGAAATCAAAACATCCATAGAAAACCCACGTGGTCATAGGGAGAACATAAAACTCCAAACAGACAGCACCCATAGTCAGGATTGAACCTGTGTCTCCAGCGCTGTAAGGCAGCAGCTCTCAGATTCAGATTCAGATTCAATTTTAATTGTCATTGTCAGTGTACAGTACAGAGACAACGAAATGCATTTAGCATCTCCTTTGAAGAGCGACATAGCAAACGATTTTGAATTAAAAAAATAAATAATAAGTGTCCGTGGGGGGGGTGATTGGCAGTCACCGAGGTACGTTGTTTAGTAGATTGACAGCGGCCGGAAGGAAGCTGTTCCTCGACCTGCTGGTTCGGCAACGGAGAGACCTGTAGCGCCTCCCGGATGGTAGGAGGGTAAACAGTCCATGGTTGGGGTGAGAGCAGTCCTTGGCGATGCTGAGCGCCCTCCGCAGACAGCGCTTGCTTTGGACAGACTCAATGGAGGGGAGCGTGGAACCGGTGATGCGTTGGGCAATTTTCACCACCCTCTGCAATGCCTTCCGGTCGGAGACAGAGCAGTTGCCATACCATACTGTGATGCAGTTGGTAAGGATGCTCTCGATGGTGCAGCGGTAGAAGTTCACCAGGATCTGAGGAGACAGATGGACCTTCTTCAGTCTCCTCAGGAAGAAGAGACGCTGATGAGCCTCCTTGATCAGAGTAGAGGTATTGTGGGTCCAAGAGAGGTCATCGGAGATGTTGACTCCCAGGAACCTGAAGCTAGAAACACGTTCCACCTCCGTCCCGTTAATGTGGATGGGGGTGTGCGTGCCGCCTCTGGACTTCCTGAAGTCTACAATGAGCTCCTTGGTCTTCTTGGAGTTAAGGGCCAGGTTGTTGTCAGCGCACCATGCTGCTAAGTGCTGGACCTCCTCCCTGTAGGCCAGCTCATCGTTGTTGCTGATGAGGCCAATCACCGTTGTATCATCTGCATACTTGATGATGGTGTTAGTACCATGTACAGGTGTGCAGTCATAGGTGAAGAGGGAGTAGAGGAGGGGGCTCAGCACACAGCCCTGAGGGACGCCGGTGTTCAGGGTGAGGGTTGAAGAGGTGTGCTTGTCTAACCTCACAGACTCTACCTCTACCGCTGCCCCACTGTACCTTGCCACTGATGCCAACATCCAATGAATGAATGCCTAAGAAATGTAAGTGCTGTGGCATCAGGGATGACGTTGGGTTCAACAATGATCACACCAACACTCTCATTAGGGTGAATTCACATAATATGGTTTATGTACAGTGACAAGAAAGTCCAGGTCCACATGGGGCCCCAATCCTTCGTCATCAGGGCATGTGTGAGGCGATGCTGGCAATCTAGTACTTGCCCTGACAGCTCGGTCCTGGTCTCGAAGGAGGACACGCGCAGCAAACTCAAGTTTATCCCTGCAGTTCACCCTTGCCAAGAGAGGAGTGCTGGCGGTCTCGGGCTCGTCCTGGCAGCTCAGCATTGGGCTTGAAGAGGAGGCGCTGGTGGTCTTAGGCTTAACCTTATGGCTCAATCTTTGCCTCTATGTGTGCATGCAGTCTCTTGGTGTCTGTGGGCAGGGAAGAGACATTGGTGCTCTCACGGCTTGCCCCGGCCACTCAGTCTTGGCCTCAGAGGTAGAACTGGCTGGCTAGGACTTTTCCTGACAGCTCAGTCTTGACCATAAGGTGACGATGGTGGTCTCGGGTTTGGCCCGGTGGCTCAGTGTTCCTCCAAACCTGCAACAGGGGAACGTAGGGAGGCTTCTCTCTCTGGCTGGAATGCCTGGGTTTATGAGGAGTACTTCATTGAGGTTCAGGTCAATCAATACAATATCAGCAAAAATATCAGCAATATCAGGACCTCGCTGTTTCTTATTTAACTGTGGCTTCAGTGCAATGGGTGCTTAGGTTTGGCCTCTCCTGGCCTATCTGCTGGTGATAGGGATCCAAGCGGAATCTGAGGAAAGAGGCACTGTCACAGTACTTAGAACTTAAGAGCAGAGTTAAGAGTTTTTGTTGACCTCAACTGCATCATTCATGCTCAATGCCAACAATCATTCACTGCTTTGCAAATTGGACAGCAAAAGGTAGTCTGCCATTGGAGACGTCTATCATGTATGAATTAAAAATGAATATTTAATAACAAAAAAGTTCTTCCTGATGCATTTGATGCAGCATATTATTAGCTAAACAGCAGGCGGGTTCCCTATGGGAATAAGCATGCTTTGGTAGCTACAGATGTAAATATCATATATTTATTTCCTTTTGTTATTCTTTATCAGATATATCACAGTGGAGATAATAATAGAGCAATTTGGATGTTTATTCTGACATTGGGCAACACAATAGATTTCATCTGACAATTTCTCAGTTGCAAAATAATAAAAGATGCAAATCTTCAATACTGCTCATAGTAACTATAACACAAACATATATATAAGGATGATTTCACATCTTGGAAGTTTTGCATGATTTAGTATGGTAGAACAGCAATTTCTTAACCATATACTGTCAAATACATTCTTCTGTCCAGAAATAGAGTTATCAATCAACTCCATTACTTATAATGTTGCCATGCAATGCAGATAATTTAAATTGAGATTTTTTTAAGACTAGTCAAATTTCACAGAGAGCAAAAGCACTGCAGTTGATGAAATGTGTAGGAAAGAACTGCAGATGCTGGTTTACACCAAGGATAGACACAAAAAGCTGGAGTAACTCAGCGGGACAGGCAACATCTCTCGATAGAAATAACGAGTGACGTTTCGGGTCGAGACCCTTCTTCAGACTGAGAGTCAGGGCAGAGAGAGAAACAGAGATCAGGAAAGGTAAGGTGTGAAAATGGGACATTAAATTAAGGATGCTCCCGCTGCACCATCGAGAGCATCCTTACCAACTGCATCACAGTATGGTATGGATCTGCTCTGTTAGACCGGAAGGCATTGCAGAGGGTGGTGAAAACAAACGCATCACCGGTTGCTCCCCTCCATTGAGTCTGTCCAAAGCATGTAATCGGGCATCGCCAAGGACAGCTAAGACCATGGACTGTTTACCCTCCTACCATCCGGGAGGCGCTTATTATTATTTATTCAAATCGTTTGCTATGTCGCTCTTCAAGGGAGATGCTAAATGCATTTCGTTGTCTCTGTACTGTACACTGACAATGACAATTAAAATTGAATCTGAATCTGAATCTGAATCTGAAAAGTGAGAATCAAGGAAAATGTAAAATAGATCATTGTTAGCTGGGAGAAGGTGACAACAAAGCAAACTGAGATAAAATGTAATCGGGGGACAGTAAGACTGGTCGGAGAACTGGGAAGGGGGAGGGATGAAGAGAGGGTTACTGTAAGTAGAGAAGTCAATATCTCTGGAGTTACAATTTTGCAAAGCAAAATGGGGTGGATGCAGTTTGGCTATTAAGAATCATAGTTTTTGTTTCAATGGTAATATTAACATCTTAACAAATCTTCAGGATGAAATGACTGCATTGAGTCTTTCCCTTGGCCTAAAATAGGAACGTTACAATTGTTTAAAGTCTGTATGAAGGGACACTTTAAAAAGGCTAATATTTTGTCAGGTTATTTTACCAAGGAATTTCATGTGAATGCTTTTACCATGTATAGCCTAATTAGTACAGGAGTGGGAACTATAACCATCCTGGTTAATGACTATAGGTCCACCTTCAACAACAACATTCCAACCTCACTCATCTCCAAATTCCTAGATGCAGGACTCAACATCCCTCTCTGCAACTGGATCACTGACTTGCTGAGCCACAGACCTCAGTCAGTAAGAATAGTCGATGAAACATCCCCATAGTTGACGAAACAACATTATGACTAACGCACATTCGTGGAAGGTGGTAAAAGTAATTGGAGACATGCTGAACGTACTTAGTCTTCTGAGGAATTAGAGGTGTTGGTGTGTTTTCTAAACCTCCGCTTCAGCGTAGTTGGTTCATCGCAAATGTTGGTGATTTTTGCACCGAGCAACCTAGGAACTTACAACTGTCAATCATCTCCATCTCAACACCATTGAGACAGATGGGGATATGTACACTACCTTGTTTCCTGAGGTCAATAACTACATCCTTCGTTTTGTTGACATTGAGGGGGAGGTTGTTGGCTTGATACCAGTCCATGGGTAGTACTCACACATGGTATGATTTGCCTGGATAGCATGCAAAATATTGTTTTTACTGTAGCTCAAGACTCAGTGATAAAAATAAACCAATATTAACTAAATAAGAATAGATGGAAAGGAAAAGCAGAGCTTATACTGCATTTAAAGAGACCATCAGCCCTGCTGCTTTGTGCTGCTATTTAAGGTCCACCTGGGTTTCCTCCCAGTATATCTTCATCCTCTCAGCTTCTCAGCATATTCTCTCTTCTCGTTACTTTATGCACTCAACTAGTTTCCGTCTGAAAGGAGTGTAGCTATTTATCTCAACCATTTCCTGTGGTAATTGATTCCACTTCCCAAGTACCTCATAGGTTGTAAAGAACTGGGGATGTCCAGAGGCTGTGAAATGCACTATAATGTGCACATCTCTCTTTCTTTCCTGAGTGCAATATTGAGTAACAATCTTGCCCTTTCTGATGCCTCATTTTGATTTCTCTCAAAAGCAGAAATAATTCTCTCTGCATCAATTTTGTTCAATACATTCAAAATCTTAAAGATACCCACCAAGTATCTTTTTTCTAAAGAAAAATGCATTGACTGTTTGGTCTTTCCCATTCAGCTGTCTCCCACATTCCTCAGTTTAATTCTGCTCTTTAATAGACTGAGATTAGAATTGTACACTATGCTGAAGAGTGGTACAACTAATGTGTGATAAACCATGACATAACTCCACCAGTTTTTAATTCTATTGTCTTGAATCAAGTCCCAGTGTTTTATGACGCACACTGTGGTTTGCACTTGTGGTTTGTGGTGCAAATCAGTGCATTCCATTTATTTTCACTTGCACCTTTCATTGGTGTGGTTGGGAGGAAAAGTAATGTAAGTTCTCCGCAAGCCAAGGTGGGCTAGGCATTAGTAGTGTATATGAGTGTAAAGGGTGCCTTCAAAGACAAATTTACATTATTGAATGAACTTGATATATTGTAAAACTTGACACTGTTGTTTAGCTGGGAGTCTATTGTCTTCAGTTAAGCATGTTTATAATGATAGCGTTACCTCTGTCTCCTTGTTAAGCAAACAGTAACCCAACAAAGTCCACAAACATAACAAAGGCATTGATTTTGAGATTGTACTTCTTGAGGGAATAGCAGGACATCGATCTGGTGGAAGGAAATTAGAGAATGTGATTCCTTGAGCAGAGCAGTGAATATGGCGATAGATTGGTAAGTTCATGAGAAATGAATAGACAGCCTCTTACCCTGTACGTGGATCATCAGGTGAATTATAATGACAATGTTCTGGGGCAGGATACAGCAGGGGAAATGTAGAAACACATGAGTAGTGTGATTGGCTACATTGTTGCCGGCAATGGGTGTAATGGCATATGGGACTTCGGAGATCCCACTAGTCTACTACTACTACTCATCTGAACTACAGATGAAGACTCAAATTGGACAGAATAAGAATAGAAAGAGGTCTCAACTTGAACAAATCTCTCAATCCAGTTCTGTTGGAGATTTTTGATAGGTTCAATTTGGGGATATGCAAACAGGGACCAAAGTAAAAGTTGCTGAATCCATGGTCAGGTTGAGGTGCAGTTTCTAAGTTTGAGCATGTTGGATTGCTTAGTATGTGGACTGTTAAATGAGAGAATTCAGACCGAATTACTTCATTAATTTAATAGCCAAGCATATATGGGGAATGGCTGTCAGCACAGAAATAACACGTAAGTATAAAGCATTTCCACTTGTGCTGTGATTCTAGGTCTAGGATGTGAGTAAAGGTATTCAAAAAATAACATGTTGGTGGTGTCTACTTCTTTGTCCACAACATGGGGTAAGGAAATCACAGGAAGTGATTTCAGTGGAAAATCCTTAGATTGCAAGATAATAGTAAGTCACCTAAGTCGAGATGGTCGACAATATCACCAGCAATTTGTCCCACACTAGCCACATCAAAGCTATGGCCAAGAAAGCACAACAATGTCCCGACTTCCTCAGAAGGCATAGGCAGTTCGGCATGTCCCCAGCAACCCTCAACAACTTCTACAGATGCGCCGTAGAAAGCATTTTATTAGGATGCATCACAGCTTTATCTGGGAACGACTCCACCCAAGCCTGTAAGAAATTGGAGCGAATTATGGACATAGCCCAGACCATTACACAAGCTAATCTCCCTTTCATTGACTCCATCTATGTTTCACACAGTGTTGGCAAGGCCACCAAAATAATCAAGGACCAGTCTCAGCCTGGTCATTCCTTCTTCTCCCCTCTCCCATCGGGCAAGAGGCACAGAAGTTTGAAAACACATACCTCCAGATTTGGGGACTGTTTCTTTCCAGCAGTTATCAGACAACTGAATAGTCCTCTCATCAGCTTGAGTGCAGTCCTGACCTAATTTGAGACTTTTGAACTGTCTTTAATCAGACTTATTTGGACTTTAGTGTGAGACCTTGCACCAATATGTGTACCCTTTATCTCTTCTCTGTGCACTGGGAACAGCTTGATTGCAATCATGCATAGTTTTTTCTTTGATTGGATAGCATGTAAACAAAAACTTTTCATTGTACACAAACAATAATAAACTAAGATCATCTAAATAATAAATTAAACTAATTGCCTCTCCAGTCTCCAATGGATTTGACTAAACCACCATTGACTGTGCAAGAGTCTGGTCAGGATGTAATAAATGATAACAGACCAGAATTTCTTATTCCATGGTGATTTTCGTTTGGCTGTGTTTGGAAGATTGCAATTATTTTAATTCAGTGTTGATGAGTTTAACCCCACCATTTTTGGACTTCAATTCTCTAGCATCTGCTGGTGGTTAGTCAAACATTTCAAATTTATGTGACCATGCAGCTGAGAGATAAAAGTTTATAGCCAAACTCTGTGAGTTTTATCAGCTATAATTACATCTTTGCTGTTCGTTGAAACAACAGTGTGGATTGCAAACCTTCCTTGGGCTTGAAAATTCAGGAATTTAATCTAAACTGTATCAATTGTCTGTATCCCACTACTGGCCACATCTTCCCAATCCCACTAGTGGCCACGTCTTCCTATCTCCATCCCTTTCCACTTTCTGCAGAGACGGTTCCCTCCGCAACTTCCTGGTCAACTCATCCCTTCCCACACAAACCAAGGTACTTTCCCCTGTAACCGCAGGAGATGCAACACCTGTCCCTTTACCTCCCCCCTCAACTCCATCCAAGGACCCCGACAGTCTTTTCAGGTGAGGCAGAGGTTCACTTGCACCTTCTCCAACCTCATCTACCATATCCGCTGTTCCAGGTGTCAACTCCTGTACATTGGCTAGACCAAGCGCGGGCTAGGTGATCATTTCGCTGAACCCCTCTGCTCAGTCCACCTTAACCTACCTGATCTCCCAGTTGCCCAGCACTTTAACTCCCCCTCCCTTCTGACCCTTCTGTCCTGGGTCTCCTCCATTGTCAGAGTGAGGCCCAGTGCAAATTGGAGGAACAGAACCTCATATTTTGCTTGGGTAGTTTACACCCCAGCGGTATGAACATTGACTTCTCCAACTTCAAATAGCCCTTGCTTTCCTTCTCCCTCCATCCCCTCCCCCTTCCCAGTTGTCCCACCAGTCTCACTGTCTAAGACTACATTCTATCTCTGTCCTGCCCACTACCCTGACATCAGTCTGAAGAAGGGTTTCGACCCGAAACGTCACCCATTCCTTCTCTTCAGAGATGCTGCCTGAGTCACTTCATCATTTTGTGTCCACCTGTATCAACTTTATATTTGCATGCAATTTCAATCCATTTTATGTGTATAATTAAATTACATTTCAGGTGGCAAATTGCAGTTTTGCTACTTCCTCCAATCATTACTGTACTTGTTGTGATTTATTTGGCTAACCAATTAATTTTCACTGAGGAAATGCTATTCCATTAACAAATTCATTAAGGCCATGCAATGGTGCTTTGATGGACGTCAGTTTAGGTTTGCTTGTATTACTGAGCAGTTGATTAATGAGTTTCCCAGCAAAGATCTGACCATTAGTGTTGCCAAAGACTGGGAATGAGCCAAACACTTTGGCTGTTACTCTCCTGAGAATTTCGGATTCTTACAGATACTCAAAAATAAGGAGGATTTATTAAAGAAAATAAACAGACAAATTCTACCCGTACTATTCACTTCCTCTCATCACATTTTCTTTAAAAGCCAATTTATAAAGACCCTTGGTTCCCTGAGGGATGTTGGGACACTGTTTAGTCAATTTCTGAGTACTGTATGTGAATCACAAAGTGGACTTTAATGGGCCACCATCGACTGGAATGCTGTAAAGTTTGCTGGGCAGCTCCGAGTATTAACTGCATATTGTATTTGCTGCCATGGCGACAATAAAACACTCTTGACTCTTGAGATGGTGATGAACGGAAGTAACTCAGCTGGGCATCTCTGGATAGAAGGAATGGTTGATCTTTCGGGTTTGAAAGAAGGTTCTGAAGGGTCTCGACCCGAAACGTCACCCATTCCTTCTCTCCAGAGTTGCCTGTTCCTCTGAGTTACTCCAGCATTTTGTATCTATCTTCGGTGTAAACCAGCATCTGCAGTTCTTTCCTACTCATGAAGGGAAGTTTCTGGTGAGCTCCGTGGTGGTGCAGAAGGGCAGCTGCAGCGAGCGCTGCAGAGCCATCTGTTGAGGTGCAAAGGCGGACGTGGCAGCGGGTCAAGGACAGCGGCGGAGAGGCGGTCAGGCCGAGAATTACAAGGGACCTGGCGGGAGAGGGGGTGCAGGTCCTGAGAACAAATAGGAATCGACATAATTCTAATGAGTGCTTCAGTAACTGTTGCCTCCAGAAACATGGCGATTAAAGAATGTACTCTCTGTATTGAATGCAAAAAACGAAGAATTTCACTCTACCTAGGCACATGTGACAATAAAATATCATTGGATCATTGAACCATTGAATTAGGCAAATGGTCAGCCAGTCAAGATGGTGGCTGAGCTGTATGTAGATTGTTTATTGTTGGTTATATGAGCAGCTGCTTAATGCTACTCCGATTCAGATTCACATTCACATTTATTGCCACATGCACCAATTAAAGGTACAGTGATATTTGGGTTACCATGCAGCCATACAATTAAAGGAACACAACACAATTAAAAGAACAATAGAACTTAACATAAACATCCACCACAGTGATCACTGTGATGGAAGGCAATAAAGTTCAGTCAGTCTTCCTCCTTTTGTTCACCCATGTTTGGGGCCCAGACCCTCCGCAGTCACTGCTACGGACGGCCCGATGTACAGGCCCTCTCGTTGGGATGACCGAAGCTTCGACGTCGGGACAGATGGAACGCACTCGGAGTGCCCGAATCGGCCACTTTCTTACTGGAGACCGCGGCTTCTCAATGTTATAGGCCGCAGGCAGGCCAGCGGTCAGAGCTCTTCTCTGGCGATCCCTGGTGAGGGATCCCTGGCTCCTGGATTGTAAAGTCAGCTCCCCGCCTGCTGCTAGATGCTCCGCAGGCCATTAAATTTAGCAGGCCGGCGGTCGGAGCCTTTCTTCTGGCTCCACGATGGATGTCCACGCCGCGCCTGCTACTGAAGCTTTGGGCCTGTCTCCGAGTAAGGCCGCACCAATCCAAATTGTTAGGCCACAGGGGGAGGCGAAAATGCGACTCGGAGAAATGTCGTGTTCCGTTGAGGTAAGTGACTGGAAACGGTTTCCCCCTTTTCTCCCACCACCACCCCCACACAAAAACATACCAGGAGACATTCACACATACATTTAGACAGACTAAAAAAATCAAAAAAGTCGAAATGACTGACAAACTGCTGCGCACCGTGCAACCCGACGACATAACTCCATTGGTGAGATTCAGTTTCCTTATGCATGTGTACTTTAGGAGCATCTAGTTGACATTTGGAGAAATGTCATGCACAGGACAGGGAGAAAAAGCTGCCAATGATCGTTGCCAAGTGAATGACTCAACTTGTATTGATGTGGATGGACTAGCTACGTCAATTTATTTCTGGCTCCCATTGGTATGGCACCTGTGTGGCTCTTGTTTAGGATGACTATGTTTTCAATAACGCGATCTACAGCATTGTTGGCTACAGATGCATATCAAGGAGCAAAGTCCTTATTGTTGTTTGAGATAAATTCACTTTGCCCCTAAACTTCAAGAGTCAAAGGTCAAGAGTCAAGGGTGTTTAATTGTCATATGTACTGAAAACAGGACAATTAATTTCTAACTTGCAGCAGCATAACAGGCCATAGATATCATAATAAACAAAAATATCACTACTTTAAAAACCCTAATATTAGTGCAAAAAGCCTGAAGACCTTAGTGCAACCAAGACAGTTCATTGTTCATACTTTTGGTTAGTGTTTGTAATGTTCAAGAGTCTGATGGTGGTTGGGAAGAAGCTGTTCTTGAATGTGGATTTCAAACACCTATACCTTCTTTCTGAAGGCAGGAGTGAAATGAAGGCTTGGTTAGGGCAGTGTGAGTCCTTGATAATGCTGACTGCGTTTTGAGGCAGCGCCTCCCACAGGTCCAGTCAGTGGGGGGGAGGTCAGCTCCCATGATGGACTGGGTGGTGTCCACCATTTTGTGTAATCTTCTTTGTACCTGGGCATTCAAAGTCGAGGAGTTGGTGAGCTTTCTTTATGATTGCATCAATGTGCTGGGACCAAGACCGATCTTCAGAGATATGCAGGCCCAGGAACTCTAAGTGATTCACTCTTTCCACCGCCGACCCATTGATGAAGACAGGTGCATCATCTTGGCCTCCCTCATCTAAAGTCAACATCAGCTCCTTGGTCTTGGAAACGATACGATAGAACTTTATTTATCCCAGGAGAGAAATTGATCTGCCAACAGTCATAAAACACAAAACACATGAAATGAAATTAAAGTGACGAGTGGATAGGAGTGGGGATGTGCAAAGATTGGGGAGGGGAGGGAGGTGGGGTGAGGGGAGGGGGAGGGGGGGGCACCTTCTCCAAGGGGGGAGGGGAGGGGAGGGGGGGAGTCAGTCTATCCCACGATAGAAGGGGAGGAGTTGTACAGTTTGATCACCACAGGGAAGAAGATATCTCCTGTGGCGTTCTGCTGGTTGCTACACTACTTGCTACACTTCCCATATTCATCAGAGATAACACCTCAGAAGTACTTTCAGAAATAATTCTGTGACATTCTGCAGTCAGGTGAGGGTAAATATAAATATTGAGACTGAAAGGGCCACTTTTCAACATAATTGTATAAGGGGTAAGAGTGTTGTAAAAACAAGCCTGAAGGCTTTGTGTCTCAATGCAAGGAGCATTTGTAATAAGGTGGATGAGTTGAATGTGCAGATAGCTATTAATGACTATGATATAGTTGGGATCACGGAGACATGGCTCCAGGGTGACCTAGACTGGGAGCTGAACATCCAGGGATATTCAATATTCAGGAGGGATAGACAGAAAGGAAAAGGAGGTGGGGTAGCGTTACTGATTAGAGAGGGGATTAATGCAATGGAAAGGAAGGACATTAGTTTGGAGGATGTGGAATCGGTATGTGTAGAGCTGTGAAACACTAAGGGGCAGAAAACGCTGGTGGGTGTTGTGTACAGGCCACCTAACAGTAGTAGTGAAGTTGGAGATGGTATCAAACAGGAAATTAGAAATGCGAGCGACAAAGGCAAAACAGTTATAATGGGTGACTTCAATCTACATATAGATTGGGTGAATCAAATTGGCAGGGGTGCTGAGGAAGAGGATTTCTTGGAATGTATGCGGGATAGTTATCTAAATCAACATGTAGAGGAACCGACGAGAGAGCAGGCTATTTTAGACTGGGTATTGAGTAATGAGGAAGGGTTAGTTAGCAATCTTGTTGTACGTGCCCCCTTGGGCAAGTGTGACCATAATATGGTTGAGTTCTTCATTAGGATGGAGAATGACATTGTTAATTCAGAAACAATGGTTCTGAACTTAAAGAAAGGTAACTTTGAGGGTATGAGACGTGAATTGGCCAAGATTGACTGGCAATTAATTCTAAAAGGGTTGACGGCGGATATGCAATGGAAGACATTTAAAGACTGCATGGATGAACCTACAAAAATTGTTCATCCCAGTTTGGCAAAAGAATAAATCAGGGAAGGTAGTACATCCATGGATAACAAGGGAAATCAGGGATAGTATCAAAGCGAAGGATGATGCGTACAAATTAGCCAGAAAAAGCAGCATACCGGAGGACTGGGAGAAATTCAAAGACCAGCAGAGGAGGACAAAGGGCTTAATTAGGAAAGGAAAAATAGATTATGAAAGAAAAACTGGCAGAGAACATAAAAACTGACTGCAAAAGTTTTTATAGATATGTGAAAAGAAAGAGATTAGTTAAAACAAATGTAGGTCCCTTGCAGTCAGAAACAGGTGAGTTGATCATGGGGAACAAGGATATGGCGGACCAATTGAATAACTACTTTGGTTCCGTCTTCACTAAGGAAGACATAAATAATTTGCCGGAAATAGCAGGGGACCACGGGTCAAAGGAGTTGGAGGAATTGAGTGAAATCCAGGTTAGTCGGGAAGTGGTGTTGGGTAAATTGAATGGATTAAAGGCCGATAAATCCCCAGGGCCAGATAGTCTGCATCCCAGAGTACTTAAGGAAGTAGCTCCAGAAACAGTGGATGCATTAGTAATAATCTTTCAAAACTCTTTAGATTCTGGAGTAGTTCCTGAAGATTGGCGGGTAGCAAACATAACCCCACTTTTTAAGAAGGGAGGGAGAGAGAAAATGGGGAATTACAGACCAGTTAGTCTAACATCGGTAGTGGGGAAACTGCTAGAGTCAGTTATTAAAGATGGGATAGCAGCACATTTGGAAAGTGGTGAAATCATTGGACAAAGTCAGCATGGATTTACGAAAGGTAAATCATGTCTGACGAATCTTATAGAATTTTTCGAGGATGTAACTAGTAGCGTGGATAGGGGAGAACCAGTGGATGTGGTGTATCTGGACTTCCAGAAGGCTTTCGACAAGGTCCCACATAAGAGATTAGTATACAAACTTAAAGCACACGGCATTGGGGGTTCAGTATTGATGTGGATAGAGAACTGGCTGGCAAACAGGAAGCAAAGAGTAGGAGTAAACGGGTCCTTTTCACAATGGCAGGCAGTGACTAGTGGGGTACCGCAAGACTCAGTGCTGGGACCCCAGCTATTTACAATATATATTAATGATCTGGATGAGGGAATTGAAGGCAATATCTCCAAGTTTGCAGATGACACTAAGCTGGGGGGCAGTGTTAGCTGTGAGGAGGATGCTAGGAGACTGCAAGGTGACTTGGATAGGCTGGGTGAGTGGGCAAATGTTTGGCAGATGCAGTATAATGTGGATAAATGTGAGGTTATCCATTTTGGTGGCAAAAACGGGAAAGCAGACTATTATCTAAATGGTGGCCGATTGGGAAAGGGGGAGATGCAGCGAGACCTGGGTGTCATGGTACACCAGTCATTGAAGGTAGGCATGCAGGTGCAGCAGGCAGTAAAGAAAGCGAATGGTATGTTAGCTTTCATAGCAAAAGGGTTTGAGTATAGGAGCAGGGAGGTTCTACTGCAGTTGTACAGGGTCTTGGTGAGACCACACCTGGAGTATTGCGTACAGTTTTGGTCTCCAAATCTGGGGAAGACATTATTGCCATAGAGGGAGTGCAGAGACGGTTCACCAGACTGATTCCTGGGATGTCAGGACTGTCTTATGAAGAAAGACTGGATAGACTTGGTTTATACTCTCTAGAATTTAGGAGATTGAGAGGGGATCTTATAGAAACTTACAAAATTCTTAAGGGATTGGACAGGCTAGATGCAGGAAGATTGTTCCCGATGTTAGGGAAGTCCAGGACAAGGGGTCACAGCTTAAGGATAAAGGGGAAATCCTTTAAAACCGAGATGAGAAGAACTTTTTTTACGATAGACTTTATTTATCCCAGAGAGTGGTGAATCTCTGGAACTCTCTGCCACAGAGGGTAGTTGAGGCCAGTTCATTGGCTATATTTAAGAGGGAATTAGATGTGGCCCTTGTGGCTAAGGGGATCAGGGGGTATGGAGAGAAGGCAGGTACGGGATACTGAGTTGGATGATCAGCCATGATCATATTGAATGGCGGTGCAGGCTCGAAGGGCCGAATGGCCTACTCCTGCACCTAATTTCTATGTTTCTATGTTTCTATGTTAATGAACGTAGTGGAGAGCTTAGGACTGTATTGGTCCATCTTAAATTAATTCACATCTGATGTTATAAAAAAAATAGAATTGAAAATATCGTGTGTCACTAAATGAAATTGAAATGACAATTTACAATACGAACTGTTTGATACACATCTTAAGAAAATAGCATTTTAATACTCTGATTCCCACTATCTCAGTACAACCTTTCTGTCTCTGGTAAATTACCAGGTTCCTTGATTCAGATTTGAATCCATTTTTCTCCATTACGTGGCCTGAAATATATTTTTTTTGTGGTATCGTCTTGTCTACTTATGAAGGGTATGCTTCTCAAAGATTGCAACAACCTGGCATAAACCAGCTCAAGGGAATGAGCTGAGAATTATGGACTTTGAATGATCAACTGTGCTATCTACAAGTAAACATAAGGATTTGAATGAAATATGGGATAAGATTGACAAAAAAAAATTAAGAGCTCCTTGCATCATTTGACATTGATAACCATGAAACTAATGACAAGGGGCCTGAGAGTTTATTCTGACCATCTATACAGTTCGGAACAGAGTCAATATTCTTTGTTCTTGTTAATGAACCTTTGGGTGTTATAAGTAAAAATAGTAAAACTGAAGATAGACACAAAAAGCTGGAGAAACTCAGCGGGACAGGCAGCATCTCTGGAGAGAAGTAATGAGTGATGTCTTGGGTCGAGACCCTTCTTCAGACTGAACTGTTAGTCTGAAGTAGGGTCTTGACCCGAAACGTCACCCCATTCCTTCTCTCCAGAGATATTGCCTGTCCCGCTGAGTTACTCCAGCTTTTTGTGTCTATCTTCAGTTTAACCCAGCATCTGCAGTTCCTTCCTACACACAGTAAACCAGACTTAAAAAAAATAGAAATTAAAATATCGTGTGTCACTAAATGAAATTGAAATGACAATTTACAATACGAACTGTTTGATACACATCTTAAAAAAACAGCATTTTAATACTCTGATTCCCACTATCTCAGTACAACCTTTATGTCTCTGGTAAGTGACAGAATTACTTAATTCCAGAAGTGTGGAATTAAGTAATTTTGCCGGCTTTTGGATTTTGTATTTCTTGCTTTGGTTTGCTACTTTGCTCTCTAAGATAAAGGAATGATGTATGGAAGCAGAAAAGATATTTAAAAGGGAGGTTTTACAATAAAACAATATTAGGAAATACAAGTAAGTCAGACCCAGGCTTGGTCAATGAATCCATAAATTCTTAACTAAGAATTTGAAGGCAAAAATGAAACACTACTTTTGATCTTTTTGGGGGTAAAGACATGTAAAGTGTGCATGAAATGGAAGTCATGCTCTTCCAGGGTTCAGCAAGCATAGAAGCTCCTAAGATAGTTACACAGCGCTAGAGTAACTAAGCGGGACAGGCAGCATCTCTGGATAGAAACAATTTGAACTCAGCAGGACAGGCAGCATCTCTAGAAAGAAAGAATCATTCCTTCTATCAAGAGATGCTGCCTATCCTGCTGAGTTACTCCAGCATTTTGTGTCGATCTTCAGTGTAAACCAGCATCTGCAGTTCCTTCCTACACATAGCAGCTCCTGTTTTTGCTTCTCTTGGCTAACAAGAACAGTGGAGTGTATTATGAAAGGCACACAAAAATGCTGGAGAAACTCAGCGGGTGCAGCAGCATTTATGGAGCGAAGGAAATAGGTGACGTTTCGGGCCGAAACCCTTCTTCAGACTGAAGGTGTATTATGAATTATGAAGGTGGCCAAATAGCTGCTGGGTTATATTCCCACAGCATCCCGGCTTCTTTCCCGTTTAATTACTAAAGCTCTGGCAAGTGGAGGGCCCAATTAATGTGTGAAAGATACAGTCTGATCACATCATTATCACTGTTTTAATTTAAAATCATGGGAGGTCAACTCTGCACCACACCCAAGAGTGAATCCTAGACGGATGCCAAGTCAACCGTTCTTGTTTATTTTGTGTGAGAACTTCTTATAGCTGCAAAGAAGACTGAGCAGCTCCTTAAGCCCTTTATCAAATCATTAGGTCTCTTCCTTTTTCGTCCGACTATCATTTTTATTTTTGAAATATACCTTCATCCCATTATTGTCATAATGCCAGGGATTGTTCCCTTTGGTAGCTGGGCTGTTTTGCTTCCAGAAAAATTCCCGATTCCTGTCCATCAGCAACAGGTGCAATTGTGGTGATGTACTAAAATAAGGTGCAGAAATAAAGGACCATGCCTCATGCTGGAAAACCTTGAAGGGCTCCTACACTTCCTGCCTGGAAACTTCCATGTGAGAAAAGGATTGAAACATACAGAGTAATGAAAGGCTTGGATAGAGTGGATGTGGAGAGGGTGTTTCCATGAGTGGGAACTAGAGGTCATAGCCTTAGAATTAAAATATGTTCTTTCAAGAAGGAGATAAGGAGAAGTTTCTTTAGTCAGAGGGGGTTTCTTTTGAATTTTCTGTGGAATTTGTTGTCACAGAGGGCTGTAGAGGCTAAGTCAGTGGATATTTTTAAGGCAGAGATGGATTTTTGATTATTGAAGGTGTCAGATGTTATGGGGAGAAGGCAGGAGAACGGAGTTAGGAGGGAGAGATAGATCAACCATGATTGAATGGTGGAGTAGACTTGATGAGCAGAATGGCCTAATTCTACTCCTATCACATGATCTTATGACCTTATGACAACGATCTAGTCTTCCAGCATACCCAAGTCTGGATATTGTGCAGACAGGTACTCGTCTCCTGACTCTCCCTGGACTATCCACCATGTACGCAATCCAATTTCAGGATTAGGATGGAATATTCTCGATTTATCGGAATAGGTGCCACTCTGACAATACTGAAGAGATGGGATTATCAAGGTTAAAGCAGACCACTTGCTTGGACTCCATCCATTACTATAAACAAACAGTAATTCCACCTCGGGCCACAGTGTGAGCCAACTGCAGAATGAATAGCGGTTACTCATCAACGGCACTCTGACAGCACCTTCCAAACCCTTCATAGAACATTCAACCCCTTCTACCAATTTGGCACAGAGGAAGACCACGGGTTGCAGTTCCCTCTCTAAATCACACCTATTTTCTTCATCGCCACTGGTGCTAAACCTTTTCCAACAGTATTTTCAGCAGAGGCACAATCCAAGAGGGTGGTTTACCACTATCTACTGTCTTGGTATCTTCTACCTTGCTACCTTCTCAACAGCAGCGCTGAGAATAAATGGTATCTTTTTTTTAAATAATGTCCCATCCCATTAATGAATGAAAGGTAGAATAACCAAAAGGTCATGAAGATGGCTTGAAAATGGAGCTGAGTGCAGAATAATAAGATCCTGCTTCCTCACGTGACTCAACATGTTATGATTGGTTCTTCCACTGCATGGTCGTGGCGGTGTGTTATGCGCCAAATTGCACATTTCTTGAATCCCATCACCAATACAATCTAATTGAAATACCTAAGTGTTTAAAGCATAAGAAGCATAGCTATAAGGCGAAAGGGAGAAAGTTTATTGGAGATGTGCGGGGCAATTTTTTTTACACAGAGGGTGATGTGGGTGTGGAACGCATTGGCAGGGGTGATGGCGGAGGCATTTAAGAAGCTCTTGGATAGGCACATGGAAATGCAGGGAATAGGAGGATATGGGTCATGTGCAGGCTGATGAAATTGGCTCAGCTGAGCATCATGTTTAGCATAAACATTGTGAGCCATTTCTGTGATGTACTGTTCTATGTTCTATGCAAGCCTTATGACTATGTAGGACCTGACCATCAACTTCCATTGACCTATCTCTGGCAGTTTTGGACTTCATACATGGAGGCCCGAAACTCTGAAAGTTCCTGATTAAATTTCTACGCATATCCACTTCATTGATCAAGCTTTTAGTCTCACCTCAGAATGTCCTCTAGCTTTACTCATTGTCAATTTACCTTCATGGTAATTTTCCGAGCTGCATTTTGGTACATTTTGTTGAATTAAAGGTGCAATATGATTCCAGTTTCTAGTCTTCTCCAATGTACTTAAAGGAAATCAGTGGATGTGATGGAATCCACCCAAAATTACATTAATAATTAAAATAAATTGATTGCACTTTTGGTGACCGTCACTCTAACCGGCAACGCAGGTACACAAAATGTGTTGCAGTGCCTTAAGCTGCTTCACCATGTCATCAAAAGACATTTACTGAGTAAACATTACTGGGGGGTTAGGTAATGTTAAGAGCTTCAATATAACAGTCAATCTGTATTCATGCATTGGTCCAAGTGTATCAATAACGCCTCATTCAGGAGCCATACTAAAATGATCAGGTATTGGGGCTAGGAGTCCATGAAAGTGACAATTACAATAATGTAATGTGGTACTGTAACCGTAAGATCCTAAATGAACATATATCAGCCTTCTTTTAATTTTTGAGATTATAAAGCACAGATAAAAAGGGTCTTGTCCCGAAATGCCAACCATTCCTTCTCTCCAGAGATGCTGCCTGTCCCGCTGAGTTGCTCCAGCTTTTTGTGTCTATCTTCAGATTAAACTAGCATCTGCAGTTCCTTCCTACATAAAAAATAAAATCTATCTGACAAAGAGTGAAACTACTGAAAATCAGAACACTGCTATGAAGCAAACTATCTGCTGAAAACTTGATGCATTATTTATTAAAATGTTTCTTTCGGCACAAACAAGAGTTTTTCTGGACAATATTGATTCCTCACACATGCAGGTGAGCATATTGCAGCTCAATGCTGAATCAAAAATGAAAATCTACTCACACTCTAGCTTCCACATAGATCTCACCTTGTGATGCACCTGCAGATGCTGAAAAATAAATTTCTTACAAGATAGGGAGTTATGGTATGGTATTTGTTTCAGATATATTTATTAGAACAATCACATTGCTTAACAAGCAGTAGAAAGTTTGTTATCTTTTTCAGTTAGTCACAGGCAGCTGCACCAGGTGTACTTGAAATTACCTCAGACCATAGAAACACGTAGAAACAAGTAGAGTATTTTTGCAAATTGTAATAAGCCTTTTTCTGCACCGGCCTTTTTTTTTTTTTTAGTATTTTTGCACTGCGGTTATACAAACTATAGGTTTCGTCCCAGATGCAAGTAATGGCATAGTGCCATATTTATTCATCTATTCTCGCCTGCTGTCTATGACCAGACATTGTTTGAGCAAATAACAATTAAATGTAAAGTCAGATCTTAATGGAAAGAATGAGCAATTATATTTGGAAAGCTTAATTTTCTCTCACTGATGAAACCAGATTATGATTTAACCCTTGCTCTGACACCTGGTTAATTTCCATACACGAGTAAATCAATTTTAATTTGTAACAAATTATTATTTCCCCCTATTCTTTTTTCCCCCCAATACATTAAAACTGTGCTGTGCTTTTTAACAGAACAAGTGCAATTCGGTCCCAAATCCAGTGAAAACAAAATGCAGTAAGTAAGAAACAAGAACAATTTCAAAAGATAACTTCATTAGAATGAGAATTCAATGCCAAACTGGGATTTTCTGCATGATCTGTTGTGGCTGGTGAAATGGTTAATGGAAGTAACCTTCCTGCAGAGGCACCATCTGTATTACAATTTCCCTAATGATTTCATAAACATTTCTGTAAATCTGCTGTTTGGTAGATATATTTTCATTAAAATGTGTTAAAATAATACCAGTTTATCAACCAAACTTTCACTTACTTAAAAGAAAAAAGCCCCGTTTAATAGGTTTGATGAAGATATGATGGTAATTAATCTGACATGTGGTGACCAATCTGAAAGGATATGGTGTTCTGCACAATTATTTATGATGTAGAGTGGCTGGCCAGCCACTGACTTAAGACACACAATCTATCTGATTTTAGCAAGACTGGTCAAGGCTGAATATCTGATGCTTCATTCATGAATGAAAATCAGTACTGATTCCAATGGCTTATTGTCCTGTTATTAAAACCACCTAAACTGAGATGGAACCAAATAACGTTTTTGTGAACTCTCTGCTGTTAAATAAATCTTACCTAATTTGAAGGATTAAATATCAATCCGATTGAAAGCATTCTGACAATGGTCTTCAATGATGCAAAAGCGATCAATTAAAATAAAAAAAAACTTATCATTCTATTAAAAAAAGGTGGTTCTCTCCATTTGAGAACATACTATAATGTTACATGATCAAGTGAAACACAATGGTTTGAAGTGTGTACATTAATTAGTCCTTCACTTAAGAGCCTGTCCCACTTGGGCGTTATTTGCCAGTCATACAGGTGGCGCGCAAAGATTTTGTGAATCCCAAAATCCTGGGGTGCCGTGCGCGGCCGCGCGTCACTGCCTACACCACCACGCCTCACCGCGCGCCATGCGCGTCGCGTGCATGTTACGACGCGCGTGTTGTGCGTCATGACACACGTAAATGATGTTGCGTAAATGACACGCAAATGACGTCCAAGTGAGACAGGCCCTTTACTGTATACATGACGGTTTGCACATCTCCATGAATTTGCTGAAATGTGAGCAAATAATGCTACAGTGAGCAAAACAGAGGATCTGGAACCAAGCTGGACAGTACTCAAATATTCCTACTTCTTATCGATAATAGTATGGTAAAAAGAAGGCACCAAGGAAGTTCTGAATTAGAGCTGGTGCATTCAGACAAGTACAGAATGCAACATAAAGAAAGAGGATAGAGGATGAGACTGTTAGAAAGAAAATAGTGGGAGAAAGGAAAATAAAGAAAAATATCCCATTTAAAAATTCAGAGGTTTTCAAAATATCTAACAATAATTCACAGCCTGAAGAAAAGTCTTGACTATAATTATTCATTTTCTGCACATCAGAACTTGATCAGCATGTATTAATGCTTACCACTTTATAAAAGGGCATTCATATTGTTAATGACTAGATTTTAACTTTTACGATGTCTCTACTGGCCCGTTCAAGAGTCAAGAGTGTTTTATTGTCATGTGCCCCGGAACGGAACTATGAAATTCTGACGCAGCAGCACAACAGATGTAAACATAGTGCTCTGCAAATACCATAATACTAGTGGAAAGGCAAAACAATGCCTCCAAGTCTATGTCATTTGGAGCTAATTTGGAGGTTGTAGTGTTTAATATCCTGATGGTTGTAGGGAAGAAGTTGCTCCTGAACCTGGCTTGACAGCTTTCAGGTTCCTCTACCTTCTTCCCAATGGCAGGAATGAAATAAGAGCGTGTACAGGTGGTCTGGGTCTCTGATGATGCTGGCTGGCTATTTGAGACAACAACAACTGCTGATCCCTTTGATAGTTGGCAAGTCAGTACCCATGATGCATTGGACAGTGTTCACCTCTTATCGCATTTGAGTTGTCAAACTAGGCTGTAGAGCAACCAGTCAGTATGCTTCCCACTGTACAATTGTAGAAGTTCAAGAACATATTTGTATGTTATGTATGTTGTGTCCATGCTATTAATTTTCCAACTAATTCTGGGCTGTGATAAAACTGTCAAAACACCTTTTCAATATATTGGCGGTTTTATTCAGAATATTGTTTAACTTTTAAAACAACCAATACTTTATTTACTAGGATTATTGACAAAACTTAGCTGAAGAAATCCAACGGAAAAGAGATTCAGAATCTTTCTTCCTCAAGCAAAATTTAAAGCAGATGCAAGTGTTACTGGGCTCACTTACTGAAAATGAACCATATGCGCTTGTAAGTGCTCTGCAATTTCCTTCATTTACTTGATATGTGGGAGTCATTAATTGTCTTCTCCAACTTGGCAATTCTGAGATTTAGCATTTAATTTATGATGTACATACAGGTATCAGCAGCTTTTGGTTGGTGATAAAATGTATCGTAAAAATATGATCTTGGTTGACCTTGTACCAGCCATTTCTTTTTAATGAGTGGTTAGGTCCAATAAAAGGATATAAGCCGTCCTAAATACATGAAGTATTTGTTTAAATGTATTCAAAATATACATGACACTGAATTAAATGGCAGTCGAGAAGTTACGTGCTTGCTTTCTTTTAGTTTCTAGTGACGCCTTTTAATTCTGAGCATCCAGCGCACACAGTTTGGATCATTGAGCCACAGAATTAGTTTCTACTAAATGCTTTGGATAAATGATGTCCAAGTTCAGTACATGTATTTATGCTGTGAGTCTTGTTGGCAGTAATAATGGTTAGGACTTCAGTCCATACATGGCTAATGTATGCTAGAAGTATATAGAGTGAGCAGATGACAATATGGTTCAATGGTGCTGCATTTGTCACATGTACAACTGCATATTTACACATGCGGGCACCGCCATGTTTTGGCCTTCGACCGGATCAGCCTGTGAGCCAATGCCCAGTCCTTTTCCATGCCCAGCCATCTTGTGTCCCAGGGGCGCCTCCTACAGCCGACCCTGAAGGCACTGGAGGCGTTACCCTGGTTCACCCCCCTACTGGCCTTTTCTCCGTGCGTTCGATGCCTCCAGTGGCTCCCTCCCGATACCACGGTCTGCCGAGCCTTCGGGTCCTCCGGGTGGGTTCCCGATTCCGTAGGCAGCTGGGCCTTTGGGATCAATCAACAATGTTGCTCTGATAGCATTGTTGCCATTTTTGAAGCTGAGTTCGCCAGTTAATTGTCCCCCAACTTCATAAAGTTGAATACAGCAGCAAGAAGGATCTCCACCATTTCCACTGCCCTCACTCATGCTCATTAAACAGATAGATAATTTCTGCTGGCTTTTGAAACAATTGACCAAACAGCCATTTCCTTGGGAACAGAGAGTGGTCAGATCAAATTATACTGGTAGAAGAGTCAAGAGTGTTTTATTGTCATATACCTTGAAACAGAACAATTAAATTCTAAGCAGCACAACAGATAATATGGTACTCTGTAAACATCATAATAATCAATGCAAAATCTCAGTATATATACAGTATAAGAAACAAACAATAATAATGTAGACAAAAACAATAAAAGTTGCCCCCCATTGCACAACCAGTCAATATGCTCTCCACTGTGCACCTGTGGAAGTTCAAGCGAGCATTTGTTGACATACCAAATCTCATCCATCTTCTAAGGAAGTAGAGGTGTTGATGGCATTTCTTTATGACTGCATCAGTGTGCTGGGTCCAGGAATTAGAAGATTTTGACTCTCTCCACCATCGTCCTGTCGGTGAAGACAGCTTTGTGGATCCTCGGCCTACCTCTTTAAAAGTCACCAATCAGTTCCTTGGAGTTACTGATAGGAGCAATAGACGGATCTGCAGATCATCAATTTCAATAGTGTGAGCCTTTGGTGCTCCAGTAAGACTGTCCTACCTTCAGCTGAAGTGCAGAGCGAGGTGTACACGGGCTGTTCCTGCCAAAGACATGGTGGCCATGAATCTTCACGTGCAGCCATTAGATCGGAGCTGGCAATATTTGTGACAGCCAGCAGTTTTACTGACCTTGACACCATTATTGCAAGGGAACTGATAGCATTTAGTTTCCTGCAGTGGAGAATAGCAGGTGAAGTGAGCACGAAGATGCACAACAATTGCAGCCTCATTCACGGTGAAAGTGCCGATTTCAGCACTAATGCTCAGCTTTGTCACAGAGAGCATGGCAATTTGTAGCTGTAAATGACTGTACAAAATGCGTGTCTAGTGTCCTGGTAGTGTCGTGGTTTACAAGACTCAAATGCTAAGATGTAAATGACACGGAGAATTCTTCAAGAAGACGAGAAGCCTTTAATTTGCACAAATCTGGGCCTGGAACATTCAGAGATAGTACAGCTCGGCCACTCTCCAAATGTTCACTGATCCATCCTTTCATGGAGCGTTTTATTGTAATTTCAGTTCTTATCTTTGGCTGCTTAACACTCATGTTTTTACTAACTTTAACCTCGTACTGTCCTTGTCTTTTATCTCCAATTTCTGAGTTACCATAATGTTCTAACTGAAGCAAAATAAACTAAACAATTACATGTTTTTGGGCCTTGACTTCTGAGCACACAAAAAAGCTGACATTTGCGAGCTTTACTAAATGTTTTAAGCATATTGGTAAGATTTAAGAAGTAACGTGTTTCTTCTATATGCATTCTATATAACTTCTATATAACTTCCTTCTCTGAGACTTTAAAAAGTCTCAAAAGACAAAGAAAACTACACAAACATTCCCCAGGTCTAATCATTCATATAGCCCTAAAATGCAGGCTTGTTTAATTAATTTTATGTAATGCTGTGTAATGTTCTTTCTCTGGCTCCTTGAGAAACTGGGCCAAAAACCCACCCCCATTATGTGAGGCAGGAAAAAAGACCCAGCTTCCCTTACAGGCTACATTTAACATTTTCCTAACAGTTCTTCATCGTAGCTGTATTCTATCACCCAGGTCCATTCTCCTTTAGGGCCGGATTCGTCTGCACCCGTTATCATTGGCAGTTATTTCACAATATAGTGGATGCATTAGTGATAATTTTCCAAAACTCTTTAGATTCTGGAGTAGTTCCTGAGGATTGGAGGGTAGCTAATGTAACCCCACTTTTTAAAAAGGGAGGGAGAGAGAAAATGAGGAACAGTTAGTCTAACGTCGGTAGTGGGGAAACTGCTAGTATCAGTTATTAAAGATGGGATAGCAGCACATTTGGAAAGTGGTGAAATCATTGGACAAAGTCAGCATGGATTTATGAAAGGTAAATCATGTCTGACGAATCTCATAGAATTTTTCGAGGATGTAACTAGTAGAGTGGATAGGGGAGAACCAGTGGATGTGTTATATCTGGACTTTCAGAAGGCTTTCGACAAGGTCCCACATAAGAGATTAGTATACAAACTTATCGCACACGGTATTGGGGGTTCAGTATTGATGTGGATAGAGAACTGGCTGGCAGACAGGAAGCAAAGAGTAGGAGTAAACGGGTCCTTTTCACAATGGTAGGCAGTGACTAGTGGGGTACCGCATGGCTCAGTGCTGGGACCCCAGCTATTTACGATATATATTAATGATTTGGACGAGGGAATTGAATGCAACATCTCCAAATTTGCGGATGACATGAAGCTAGAGTAACTCAGCGGGACAGGCAACATCTTCCACTGAGTTACTCCAGCATTTTGTGACCAGCTTCGGTGTAAACCAAATCTGCAGTTCCTTCCTACAAACGTTCTATGACTTAAGGGCCTGTCCCACTTTACCATTTTATGGGCAACGATGGGCGTCAGTGACTGACGCCCAATGTCGCATAAAAACCGTCAAATAGTACGACACAGCCACGTCACAGCCGCGTCAAGGTACGACACTCCGCGTCACCATGCGTCACCAATTTTCATGCGTCACCATGCGTCAACATAGGACAGACGTGTCACCATAGGACGGCATGCGACAGTATATGACAGCATAGAACAGCCGTCAAGCGGCATCAATGTACGTCTACCAGCGACACGATACGGCAAGACACTGCTCATCACATCTAGGACGGAATCCTGGTCACTGTGCACAGTTGCGGTTTTGAGTTTATTTTATTGTAGCATCATCTGGGGCAACATCACGATGCATCATGATGCATCGTTGTCGCATGGTGCCGCACAATAAATGAGCATAGGCATCACCGTGCGTCACCATGCATCACTGCGTGTAACCACGCGTCACCAGTCGTCACCCGTACGACATCGTGGAAAGGGTGTACGACCAAGATAAGACACACCCGTGCGAGGATTTTGAACATTCCAGAATCCTGGTGTGGCAGGGAGACACCACGCATCACCTGCACGTCACTACATGCGTCACCACGCGACACCAAGCGTCATGATACGTCACGACCCGACCACGACCTCTTTTCAGGCTGTCGCCTAAAATGTCACCCAAGTGGGACAGGCCCTTTAGGTTGTTCTAGAGGTGGCTGCAATACATAAAGAACTGGTGTCAGTTTTATGATAGACAAAAATGCTGGAGTAACTCATCGGGTGAGGTTACTCAGCGGGAATAAGAATGTCTTTAATGTAAACATGCCTGCAGAACAGGAAGAGGAAGGATAGTGGAAAAGGTGGGGGAGGAGGAGGAATGAAAGCAAGATTAGGGGGAAGTTGAGGAAGAAAACAAAGAGAGGAAACAGGAGAGGAGAGAGAGCCTTTTGCCTCAGGCTTCCCTCAGGCACATGACCAATTGAAATATCTGAAAATACACCCCAAATCACCTTCCATCAGGAGTCCCAACTTCCCCTTCCCATTGTTCCCACCATGCAAAATAAAAGTAAACACAGAATAAATGTTCCACACTTGAATGGCGCAGTGGCAGAGTTGTAGCTTTGCAGCGCCAGAGACCCGGATTCGATCCTGACTAAGGGTGCTTGTTTGTACGGAGCTTGTATGTTCTTCCCGTGACTGCGTGGGTTTTTTTCCGGGATCACTGGTTTCCTCCCAAACTCCTAAGACATACAGGTTTGTAGGTTAATTGGAGCGGTATAATTGTAAATTGTCCCTAGTGTGTGGGATAATGTTTGTGTGCGGGATCGCTGGTTGGAGTGGACTCGATGGACAGAAGGGCCTGTTTCTGCACTGTATAGAAGCAAAGAGGTCCTTCTGCAGATGTACAGGGCCCTAGTGAGAACACACCTGGAATATTGTGTGCAGTTTTAATCTCCAATTTGAGGATGTACATTCTTGCTATTGAGGGAGTGCAGCGTAGGTTCACAAGGTTAATTCCCGGGATGGCGGAATTATCATATGCTGAGAGAATGGAGCAGCTGGGCAGTTTAGAAGGATGAGAGGATATCTTATTGAAACATATAAGATTATTAAAGGTTTGGACATGCTAGAGGCAGGAAACATGTTCCCGATGTTGGGGAAGCCCAGAACCAGGGGCCACATTTTAAGAATAAAGGGTAAGCCATTTAGAACAGAGATGAGGAAACAATTTTTCACACAGAGATTGTGAGTCTGTGGAATTATCTGCCTCAGAGGGCAGCGGAGGTTGGTTCTCTGGATATTTTCAAGAGAGAGCTAGATAGGGCTCTTAAAGATAGCGGAGTCAGAGGATACAGTATGGGGAAAAGGCAGGAACGGGGTACTGATTGTGCATGATCAGCCATGATCACAAAGAATGGTGGTGCTTGCTTGAAGGGCCTGCTCCTGCTCCTATTATCTATTGTCTATCTCTAAACTCAACTTGATTTATAAATCAAATCATCAAACAATCATCCCCCTTCATTCACTCAGTCCCTTTTTCTGTGTCCCTCACCTGTCCTCCTTAGTGCTCTACCAATGGCTTCTGACATTTCCTGGAGAAGCTTAAAGGAAGACATTGAGAATCTTGCAGCCGAGGCACAACCTCGGACACATATCAACGTGAGTGCCAATGCTTTATGTTGCCCACCTGAATATCAAAAGAAACTGCAGATGCTGGAAATCTAAACCAAAAGCAGAAACAGCTGGAAACGCTCAGCAGGCCAGGCCTCATCTGTGGAAAGGGAAACGGAGTCAATGTTTCAGGCCAGTGACCCTTCATTAGAACAGAAAAGGAGACAGAAGAAGCTTGTATAGTTACAGGGAGCATGGGGGAGGGGGTGTGTGTGATAGGGCAAAATCGGGTGACCATGGGGTTAAGCTGTGAACAAGGTTATCTGGTCTAGAATGAATGGCAGCTGTAAGTGGGTGAGAACTGTAGGAGGGTATTGGGCCACTGCCAGGCAAGAGCTGGAGCACAGATGGAGAGGCAGAGAGGACAGCCAGTTCATACTCCACTTCTGCCAGGGTGTTGTCAGAAAAATATCATTAATTCATCACAGGGCAGGTAGTTCAACTGCTTAGAGCTCTTTTGAACACGGGAAGCCACAACATAATAGTAGGCTGCCTGGCAGCAAACTGACCTTATGTAACATAACATAGAAGGTAGAACAGCGCAGCACAGGAACAGGTCCTTCGGCCCACAATATCCATGCTGATCATATGACCCAATACAAAATGGTTTGACTGGGCATATTCACTGGAGTTTAGAAGATGAGAGGGGATCTTATAGAAACATATACAATTCTTAAGTGATTGAACAGGCTAGATACAAGAAAAATGATCCCCATGTTGGGGGAGTCCAGAACCAGGGGTCACCGTTTAAGAATAAGGGGTAGGCCATTTAGGACTGAGATGAGGAACAACTTTTTCAGCCAGAGTTGTGAATCTGTGGAGGCCGATTGACTGGATGAATTCAAGAGAGAGTTAGATATAGCTCTTAGGTCTAACGGAATCAAGGGATATGGTGAGAAAGCAGGAACGGAGTACTGATTCTGGATGAACAGCCAAGGTCATATTGAATGGTGGTGCTAGCTCGAAGGGCTGAATGGCCTACTCCTGCACCTATTTTCTATGATAGAAATGTATTTATCCCTGGAGGCAAATTGGTCTGCCAACAGTCATGTGTATAGCAAGATACATGAAACATGAAATTAAAGTGATGTGTAAAGGATTGGGGATGTGCAAAGATTGGGGAACGTGGGGGGGAGGGGTCGTGGGGGATCAGCCTGTGTCTCCCCCATCCACGACATATGGGGGAGAAGTTGTACAGTTTGATAGCCACAGAGAAAAAGGATCTCCTGTGGCGTTCTGTACTGCATCTTGATGGAACCAGTCTGCTGCTGAAGTACTTCTCAGGTTGGCCAGTGTGTCATGTTTCATTTATCATAATTCCAGGTTAAACTAATCTCCTCTGATTATATCTTTCAATTCCCAATATATCCTTGTACTCCAAATGAATATTTAAAAGCCTCTTAAATACCACTATCATAACTATCTCCACCATGATTCCTGGCAGTCCATTCCAGGCACCATCACTCTCTGCGTAAAAAAACATGCCCGCACATCTCCTTTAAACTTTCCTCCTCTCAACCTTAAGCAATGTCATCTAGTCTTTTGCATTTCCACCCTGGAAGAAGATCTGACTGCCTACCCAATCTATGTCTCTCATAATGTTAATACCTCTATTAAGTCTCCCCTCAGCCCCCAGAACTGCAGGCAATATTCCAAATGCAGTCAAACCTAAGTCCTATAAATCTGCATTTTATCTTGTTGAAAATCATATGTGAATAGGCAACATAAAAGGAAGTGTTAGTCAGTGTTGCCCATATGTATTTGAATGATGTGCCTGCCAATGTTGAATACCTTTCTTTTTGTGCAAGCCACGAGATATGGACATTAAGTTTGCAACAATCTTGGGATGCCATGGAGCATGTGAGTATTGGGTACAAATTCTAATTGATGGATTTTTTATGTAACTAGGTGTATGTGCATTGAGCAATATATATGGGTTTTGGTGCATGTTGTAGACAATGGACTTTTTAAAGAGTAATCTTGGGCGTGCATGCAAGATAATTTTTCACAGCAGTTTTCTTCTTTTGCCTTCTGAATATGTGCTTGGTGAGGCAGAAATCGCTTCTCTGCTCTAATGCACCTTCTGTGCAGAAATCTCAAGTACAGCCCTAAAAAAATATAGTGCGTACTCCCTCGAAGATCGCCAAGGTCCACTAGCACAAGACTATTGCAGCTTTCATTCGTCCTTCCTTGAAGAGGTACAAGCTGACTCTATACAGTGAAGGCCACCTTTAGATAACACCCACCAGTCACGAAATTAGTTCCTCTGCTGAGGCATTAAACCGATTCACAGCTGAGTTAGCACTGGCATTATACAGTAATCATATAAATAATCAAGTTTGTGATTCCTATATGGAAGCAAAGGCTGCAATGAGCTTCCCATTCGTGGGGTCAATTAAATTTAGCTTCACGTATGATTTTATAGTACACATAATTGATGGTTTTCTCAGCATCAACCTTATTTCATGATCTGTTAGTTCATTTACGTTCACCAATAAGTATTGATTAGCTGCTGATTATTTTAGATTTAATTTTAACTACTTGCATTTATATTGTTGCAACTTGGCAATATAATGCCCTGATTGAAGCATTGCCTACTGTAATATATGACTGGCTGCACACCCATACTGGAGAAGCTACTGTACATTCTTTGCATGCCACCTGAACACTTTAATAAATATTAAAAATCTAAATAGCTTTGGATTACTTTAATCTATTCTGGCTTTCACCACCCAGGATCATGCATTTCTTCTTGGAATTTCTGACCTCTCTAGTGAAGATCGACTTTGAGAAGCCGCATGAGCTTCGATCGCCCCGACGTAGAAGCTACGAACACCCTAACGTGGGGGCTTCGATCGTCCTGATGCGGGAGCTTTGATCGCCCCGATGCAGCGGCTTCAAGCACCCTGACGTGGGGACTTCAATCGCTCCGACTGCGGATGGTTCAACTACCCCAACCGCAGGAGAATAAAAAGGATTGGACTTTATTGCCATCCATCACAGTGAGGAATGTGTGGAATCCGCTGTGGTGGATGTTTATGTTAACTTTTATGTAGTTGTGTGTCTTGTTGCTTTTTTTTATTATGGCTGTATTATAAATCGAATTTCACTGTACCTTAAATGGTACAAGTGACAATAAACGGACTTTTGAACCTTGAAAACGTGAAAAGATTTATGGCTGTGAGGACATTTGCAACATTCATTGTTGTTATAAATGCCTTTCATGCCAGTTTCTGTAACTTATCTTCAGATAGGGACGGTTGAGATACTAGGATTTGAGGTAAATACTTTGCAGTTGTTCTGCTGTGAATCTGAACATGTTGCCTTGCACAACAAATTATTCTTTCTAAATGTGTATTGTTCCAATTTTTTTTTAACCTTGACTTAGAAATATTCCCTCTGCTTAAAAAATGCAAAGCTGTTTGGTAAACTGGAAATAAGCATCATCTTTCATAGAATGTATAATTGCATTAGACGGCAATATTGAACAAACTATTAATTTGATTTTTGATTTGATTTAATTTATTGTCATTGTCTTCAATGAAGAGACAACAAAATTATTTTTCCCTTACAGTCATACAAAAAAAACCAAAAACACAAAACACAGAACACAGTAGTCCACAACACAAACATCCCCACAGTGGCAGCAAAGTTCCCCACTGTGAGGGAAGGAACCAAAGTCCAGTCAACCTCCTCGCCGATGTTCCCCAATGTTCACCCGTGGTCGGGGCCTCCCGAGCACTCCGTAGTCGACGCTACGGGTGGCCCGATGTTCAGGCCCTCTCGCCGCGAACCTCTCGTCGGCCACCTTCCACCGGAGTCCGCGGCTCACGATGTCCACAGGCCGCGCTGGGCGCAGATTAGCGCTGGCGACCCCCAGCAAAGGGTTCCCAGGACTCCGCGATGTTAAAGTCCGCACAAGGTGTTAGAATCTGGAGCTAAAACCAAAGTGCTGGAGGAACTCGATGGATCAGTCATCTATGGAGGGAATAGTCAGATGGCGTTTCGGGTCATGTCAGGTCCTTTCTTCATTCTGAAGAACAGTCTTGACCCAAAACATTGTCCGTCCATTCCCTCCACAGACGGTGCCTGTCCCGCTGAGTTCCACCAGCACTTTGTTTTTTGCTTAATAATCGTAAATAGTTTCTTACATCATATCAGGACATTATGATACTTTTCATCCATTAAGTAGCTTTAAAATGCAGATACAATTGTAACCTAAGGAACAAAAGGTCCCATAAAACCAACAAAGTGATAATGATCAGAAAGTATTTTATTTGTAGTGACGTGGGTTAAGGAAAAAGAAAAATTGAAGAAAAAGATATTTAAAGACCAAGACCTTGGACTTGACACAAAGTTGGTGATTTACTGGACAGAAGTTATCCCTGGCCTTAATGCTTCTGAAACTAGCACTACCTTAAGCAGGCATCTCAAGGTACCACCAATGCTGCCTCTGCAAACTGCCAACCTACCTTTCCTTTCAGGCATCTCCTGTTCAATCTTTGCAAGAGTCTGTGGTCCTCACATTGGTTTCAGTGGCCACTCCTGAACTCTAAAAATGGAGAGTGGAAGCAAGTCATCCTTGAACCTGAGATAATGCTGTAGAAAGAAAGAGCAAGACTGCAGGATATGATAGTGGACACTGGTTTAATTTTAAAAATATCATTTTTATTTAAGATCTGCCTGAACGTCAGTCCAGAAGGATGACATTCTGCATCAAATATTAACCTACATTTTGCCCTCAAATCTCTGTAGTTGGATTCAACTAATAACCTTCTGAGTCTATGGTAACGGTACAAACAATTCAGCGTAATATAATGTCATTTGGCATTGCTAATACACGTCAGTAAAAATACTACAGAGCAGATGCTTTACTGAAATTGAACCCTTTATTGATTTCTCTTAGTCTAACTGCTGTGGAGATCACATGACTGTGTAGCCAAACACACAGCTCCAATGTCATCTTTAAATTCACGGATGATACCAGCATTCTTGAATGAATAATAGGTTCCAACGAGTCAGAGTACAGGAGGGAGATTGATAATCTGATGGAATCGATTCAGAAAAACAAACTTGTTCTCAACACTAACAAGACTAAAGAGTTCATTGATGGTACACAAAAATGCTGAAGAAACTCAGTGGGTGCAGCAGCATCTATGGAGCGAAGGATATAAGGCAACGTTTCAGGCCAAAACCCTTCTCCAGACTGATGGGGGATGGGGGGAGGCGGGGAGAAGAAAGGAAAAAGGAGGAGGAGGAGCCCGAGGGCTGAGGTATGAAGGGGAGGAGACAGCAAGAGTTAACAGAATTGTGAGAATTCTATGTTCATGCCACCAGGATGCAGATTCCCCAAGCGGAATATGAGGTGCTGTTCCTCCAATTTCCGATGTTGCTCACTCTGGCTGTGGCAGAGACCCAGGACAAAGAGGTTGGATACGGAATGGGAGGGGGAGTTGACGTGCTGAGCGAAACAATCGCCAAGCCTACGCTTGGTCTCACTGATATAGATCAGCTGACATCTAGAGCAGCGGATGCAATAGATGAGATTGGAGGAGGTGCAGGTGAACCTTTGTCGCACCTGGAACAACTGTTCGGGTCTTTAAATGGAGTTGAGGGGGGAGGTAAAGCAACAGGCGTAGCATCTCTTGCTGTGGCAAGGGAAAGTGTCCGGGGAAGGGGTGGAGCGGGAGGGAAGGGAAGAATTGACAAGGGAGTTAAGGAGGGAGTGGTCTTTGCGGAAGGCAGACAGGGGGATATGGGAAGATGTGGCAAGTGGTGGGGTCACGTTGGAGGTGGCGAAACTGACGGAGGACTATTTGTTGTTTGTGCCGGATGGTGGGGTGAAAGGTGAGGACCAGGGGGACTCTGCCCTTGTTGCGTGTGGGAGGATGGGGAGAGAGAGCAGTGTTGCGGGGTATGGAGGAGACCCTGGTGAGAGCCTCATCTATAGTAGGGGAGGGAAACCCCTGTTCCCTGAAGAATGAGTACATTTGCGATGTCCTGGTGTGGAACACCTCAAACTGGGAGCAGATGTGGCATAATCAGAGGAATTGGGAATAGGGGATGGAGTCCTAACAGGAAGCAAGGTGGGAGGAAGAGTAGTCAAGATAGCCGTGGGAGTCAGTGGGTTTATAGTGGATGTAGGTCAGACGTCTATAACCTGTGATGGAGATAGTGAGGCCAAGGAATGGCAGGGAAGTGTCGGAAATGGTCCAGGTGTATTTTGTATGCCTACTTTGTACTCCACTAAAGAGTTGATTGTTGACTACAGGGAGGAAAAACCGAAGATTCATCACTGATGGCAGTGAAGAGAGTTAATCGCTTTAAGTTCCTGTGCATGCATATCTATGACATTCTGTCCCCAACACATTGATGCAATCACAAAGAAAGCTCATCGATGCCTCTGCTTCCTCAGAAGATTGAGAAGATTCGGCATGTCAAAGCATACTCCACCGAGCTTCTATAGGTGCACGATAGGGAAGTACTAACTGATTGTATCCCAGCCTGGTTCGGTAACTCAAATGCTCAAGAATTAAATTGGATGCAGAAAGTGGTGGACATTGCCTGGTCCATCACAAATACTGACCTCCACGCCATTGAAGGGATCTACAGGAAGCACCGCTCAAAAATACATCTAATATCATCAAAGATCCACACCATACAGGCCACACTTTCATCTCACTGCCACCACTGGGAAGAATGGTGGCCTCCAGTTTCAAGTACAGCTTCCCGCCAACTATCAGTCTCTCGTACCACACCATATAAACCCTAACCACAATCCTACCTCAGCCCTAATCCACTATGAATTTTGTTGAACTTGCACTGAATACTATGGTTAGCACAATTAATAGAAACAGAGAAACATAGAAATTAGGTGCAGTAGTAGGCCATTCGGCCCTTCGAGCCTGCACCGCCATTCAATATGATCATGGCTGATCATCCAACTCAGTATCCTGTACCTGCCTTCTCTCCATACCCCCTGATCCCTTTAGCCAAAAGGGCCACATCTAACTCCCTCTTAAATATCGCCAATGAACTGGCCTCAACTACCCTCTGTGGCAGAGATTTCCAGAGATTCACCACTCTCTGTGTGAAAAATGTTTTTCTCATCTCGGTCCTAAAAGACTTTCCCCTTATCCTTAAACTGTGACCCCTTGTTCTGGACTTCCCCAACATCGGGAACAATCTTCCTCCATCTAGCCTGTCCAACCCCTTAATAATTTTGTAAGTTTCTATCCCCCCTCAATCTTCTAAATTCTAGCGAGTACAAGCCGAGTCTATCCAGATTACCTAATATTATGCATGAATACCTAATATTACTGATATATTAAAAATTATTAACAATTATGTTGTTGCATTAATATGACGATTGAAAATAATAATTTCATTGTGCCACTCCCGGTGGATATGGCAATCAAACCTTCTTAATAAATGGCATTAATTCCACTAACTCCATTCAATTGGGGTACTTATCTATTAATTATCTCCCTTTTTGTAATAATTACCATATTGTGATAATGGTATTTATTCTCGACACTTATCATCGCGCATGTTTCAAGCAAATTAAGACCAATAAAATATTTAAAGTGCTGAAAGAAATAAAATTCTCATTATCACGTTTCAAAGCATGGTGGTGATCAGGATGTAATGATCTGGAAAATACAATCACAGTGTTGTCCATGGCTTATGCACTCGGTGCATGCGACTAAAAACTAGATGATTATAATTGAGAACCATTTGAAATAATATTGATAGGGTTAAAAGGTCTAACAAAAGATGAGCAGTAAAATGTGCAACTCTGATGCCAACATGTTACAATCTAATCCCATCTAATTTACCCTTGCCACACGCTTTTATGGAATGAATGGACCCCAGAAACAATCGGTCATCTGTTGCAGCAAAATGTAAGATAATATCTTGAAAACATTGTTTTGTTGAATTTATAATCATCCAATTTTCTTATGTGTTCTGTATAATTTAAAATTCTACTTCTTGTAAATTTTAGTTTTCCATTTTGTCAGCTATGTTGTCATTGATGAAACTATTAACGCTTGTCATAGAACTACAGGGAGTTCAATTGCCAATGGCATCTGGAGCCTCCCTAACCAATCATTCATTCTGTTTCTCCATTTGTCTCAGATCTATGTCTCTGATCTGTCGGTCAACCCTTCATCTTGTGACTGTCCAGTGATGTTTCTCACTTTACAAAATCAAGCAAGAATTTTATCAATTTGTGTGGGAAGGAACTGCAGATCCTGGTTTAAACCGAAGATAGACACGAAAAGCTGGAGTAACTCAGCGGGACAGGCAGTGTCTCTGGAAAGAAGGAATGGGTGATGTTTCGGGTCGAGACATTTCTTCAGACTTTTTCCGTCTATCTACAATTTTATCTATGTGTTCCAGATCTTGTTTGCCTTCCTTCAGCATTAGGTTGGAACACAGCAGAGTTCAAAGTGCATAAAGCATGTGTATAATCTAATAAATGAGGCAAACACGTTTTAGGATTTGTAGGTTAATTGGCCTCTGTAAATTGTCCCGAATCTGTAAGGAGTGGAAACAAAAGTGAGATAACATAGAACTAATGTGATCGATGGTCGACGTGGACTTGGTGGGCTGAAGGGCCCGCTTCCATGCTGTCTCTCTAAACTACACTAAATTAAACTTTATACAGTCGAAGATTTCCAGGTTAGATTGGTCTGCATGATTTTCGAGGAAAATAAAATGTTGACAACAAGTGCATAATTTAAAATAGAAAAACAATGTAGATCTGAAATAGTGCTGTTGTTGAAGGAGATGTTTCTTGTATGAAGTGTTAAATGTTCAGTTTGTGAGGGTACACTGTGTGGAAATTGGCTGTCTTCTTTCTTGCAATGCAAGTTGGCTACATCACAACGATTACTTCTTGAATGTAAGACACTTTAAACTGTCCTGAGGAAATGATTGATGTTATATAAATTCAATACCTTTTTTGCTCTAGAGACATACTATTCATAAAACATCTGGAGGATAAGTTACGGAGAAGCATTTCCTGGCAGTCAAAAGAATGTCAAACGTGTGAATAGGAATGTTCCTTCAAAGATTAGACTCTGTCTCAAAGTTTGGTGATGATACCGAGGAACTTGGTTAAAACAGGAAATGTGAAACGGAAGGTCATTTTCTTTTTGTAATGGGGAGATTGGGTTTGGGGCGGGGGGAAAACTTTTACTAACATCAAAGCAAACTGTTCTAAATGCATTCAAATGTCTCAAAATAATGAATGACATTAATAACGCTTGTGCTGGAGCACATTGTCTGCTGTGACTTCCTATCAGCAGACTGTTTCCTTAAAGGAAATCTGCAGATGTGCTAAATTACTTATATTTAACACAGAGTTGCTCAAAATACCTCTCTCTCATGTTATCTCATCCACACATTGAAAACGGATTTTCAGCTGAAGGATTTCCATTTTGATGGCATAAGTGTCCCAGAAACATCTTTTGCCTTCTGATCATATTCTGGATGATATGTCAACCATGAATGCAATCTACTCCAAGTAAACCTAAACAAAATATGATTTGAATTAGTGTAATTAGGATTCCAGTTATTAAATATTTTTCCACCTGCCTCGATTGTACAGAATTCATCATCTGAGAATTTCATCTGGTAAATTTATTTTGAAGTTTCGAATGTTAAACACTGAATCAATTCACTTTGAATGTTTGCACATTGCAGGTTTAATCAGATTTGTGATAATCCGATGTGAGTTTGGTTTACATATCTTCCTTTAATTTTGTCAAGCCTCAATCGCAGACCAGCCTTGCCATGTGGTGTGTAATGTAAACAACAGTAAGTTTTAGTTTGCAACTTATGGTTGATTTATTACTCATGAATGTATTGATTAATTGTCCATCACTGGGAAATTTACTTTAAGGAAGTCTAGGTAACATTTTTTTTTGCCTAATTCCTTTGTGTTTCCTTCTGTAATGTCCCCAGGTTTATAAACAATTATGGCCATTAGCTTGGTTAATGAAACTGACTGGGCAGATATCCAGTTATCCGACCATTCTTACTGTCTCCAACTACATTTTATCTTTGTACTGCCCACTCCCCTTATATCAGTCTGAAGAAGGGTCTCTACCCGAAACGTCACTCATCTCTTCTCTCCAGAGATGCTGCCTGTCCTGCTGAGTTACTCCAGCATTTACTCTCTCTCCATCCCTCCCCCACCCAAGTTGCACTAGCTTCTCGTTTTCACCCTAACAAACAGCTACAATGGCCTTCCTTTATCATTGTTACTTGTTTGCATATCTTTCATTCATTGTTGTTTATCTCTCCACATCACCGTCTATAACTCTCATTTCCCTTATCCCTAACCAGTCTGAAGAATGGTCTTGTCCCGAAACATCACCCATTCCATCTCTCCAGAGATGCTGCCTGTCCCACTGAATTACTCCAGACCTTTGTGTCTATCTTCGGTGAATGGACATGTTGGCCAGACCCAGGAGCAAACCAACCAACCCTCTCCTTGTTCTGACCTTTGTTGCCCTCCAGCCGTGGCTTTATTCACCAGCCTCTCCTGCTCCATGCTGCATAGTATCTGCTCAATGTCAAGCGGGCTGCAGGAGGCCCTGCATCAGCCTGGGACTCGATTGGATCAGGTCCCGTACTGAGACCGAGGGTGTGGATCGAACACGGCCTGCAGTGGCATGGAATAAATAGAGCAGCAGAGGAGGACATTGACAGCAACGCCTGGCCAGGTTGACCCATGCAACACGGACCCAGTGCCATCTCCAGGATAAAGGGCTTAGAATACCAAGAAAAGACTCTACACCTTTAACAACTTTGAACTTAAATTGTACAAAATGACACAAAAACGTTGTGACTATTGTGTGCTTTCTCAGTATAATCTATTATTCATACACTCTTTGAAGTATGATTAGCGATCAGGCTATTAAACACGACATCAAACAAGCTCTGAACAATAACAGTCTATTATTACTTTTGCACTTTATCTGTTTATTTATTGTGTATATATATATATATATGTATAGTCTATGGTCTTTAGGCACACTGAACTTTTATCTCCTGTTCTGTATTATGTTTATATATTCTGTTGTGCTGCAGCAGCAAGAATTTAATTGTCCTATCTGGGACACATGACAATAAAACTCTCTTGACGCTTGACTTGATTGTACCTGTGCATAGTGAGATTTTACTGGACTGTCTGCAATTAAGGTGTTTCACTGTACCTAGGTACATGACAATAAAGTGCCATTGAACCATTAAAAGTCACTTACCCTGTCCTCTCTCGCTTGTTATCCAATCATTGAATTCTGTTTCCCATAATCAGACATCTAAAATTCTTACTTTTGTGTTAACATTTCATGAAAGCCTCATCCCTTCCCCCCGTCCCCCCGCCCCACTGATGTGTTGTGCTTCTACAATAGCACCCCGCAGCCCAATCTCCATCCTCAGAACTTTCTTTCCCTCTCATCTGGCTCCTTCTTGCATCTAACTTTCTTTGATATACAACGTAATGTAGAGATACAGCCCCTATGGCTCACTGAGTGTGCTGACCAGCGATCACCCGTACACTAGTTCTAAGTTATCCCAGTTTCGCATCCTGCACACCAGGGACAATTTACAGAAGTTTAAAGGAAACCCGGAGGAAACTCGAGCACTTGGAAAAAACCCACGCGGTCACAGGGAGAAAGTACAAACTCCATACAAACAGCACCCGTAGGCAGAATTAAACCCGGGTCGATGATGCTGTTAGGCTGCAAATCTACCGCTGCGCCACCTAACATTATGCTTTCAGTTATTCAAGCACCACTCTTCCAAATTCCCACCAATTCCCCATCTCCCTCTCCCCTTTATTTGACCTTGAATAAAGCTCATCTTTGTGAGCCAAGCATCTCAGCTTCTATTTCATTTTGATTTGCCTCTTCAATGTGCCTTGCGATGTTGTTCTAGATTAAAGGTGCTAAATGAATGGAATTTGTTGTTGTTTTTAATTGTAGATTGACTGGAACTAATAACTCACAGTGTGAAAGTTAACTGTTTCTTCACGGGATAGCTTCTGTTCCGCATTCTCCATTCAAGGCACCTTAGCTTTGTTTATTTAACATCTTCGATGTATCAGCTTTGCCCTAGTGAATTAAAAAGGTCATTCTTTGACCTCAGTCTGGAAATGTCCAGACATAAGTTGCAATTCATGGTCTACACCCAGGGTTAGCATTATGCTTGGTTGCACATTTATTTCGTATCAGTGAGATTACCTTACTCAATTTTGCTGAGGTTCGGTGTCTGTCGAAGGACAGACCTTAAAAATTTGATGAACATTTTTCTGGTATGATGTTCTATACTGCACTCCTATCATTGGTTTAAGCTCCAAACTTAGCATCACAGGCAGGCAACATTAAAGAATGAAATGATTTTTATATGCCAAAGACTACTGCTTTTGACATTATCTTGTTAAAGTTTCTGCAGTTTCTCATGGATTCTAATGCATCCTTCCTTCCAGAAATTGAACTGCAGGAGTTCCAGGTTAATGTTTTCCAAAGGCCAATTTTTTTCCTACTAATTGACCTATTTGAAATAGTCATCTTACTGATTTTGGTGCTGTTAATTCACTTCCTTCTCATGTCCCTAAGGAAGTAAAACAAATTAGCCTGCATTACTATACATTCTTAAAAATTGCCTATTCCTTTTCTGGTGAATGCAACAAATATATTTCTCTCTGACCCAATATAATTTACAGTATATATTTCTCTCTGTTCCAATATGAGCCAGTAACTTTTTCATCGGCCTGGGTAAGCAGAGTGAATGTTACAAAATTCATCATGATCTGGAAATTGAAAGAATATTGTTTGGTCCTTTGAGTTAACTAGTATCCATATCTTAAGATGTGAGGGAAGGAACTGCAGATGCTGGTTTACATCAAAGATAAACACAAAATGCTGGAGTAAGCAGATCAAGCAGCATCTCTGGAGAAAAGGAAATGGTGACATTTCGGGTTGAGACTTTTCTTGAGGCTCGTCAGAAGGGTCACGACCCGGAACGTCATGTACTGTATTCCTTTTCTCCAGAGATGCTGCCTGACATAATGAGTTATTCCAGAAATGTTGTGTCTATCTCCACATCCTAAGAATTTTACTCCTCTGCTGATCAACCTCATGTTATAATACTCTTTCTTGTCTCTGCTCACCAGGATATTCTGACTGATTTACTGTGGTGTGCATCGGATCAACCCTGATGTCCGATGTAAAGATCATGAGTACTCTACAGTGAGTTTACTACCATTTCATCATATAGTTTTAGTTTAGTTTAGTTTAAAGATACAGCGCGGAATTAGGACCTTCGGCACACCGAGTCCATGCCGACCAGCGATCCCCGCACTATCCTTCAAACATTAGGGACAATTTACAATTTTACCGAAGTCAATTAACCTACAAACCTGTACGTCTTTGGAGCGTGGGAGGACATTGGAGATCCCGGGGAAAACCAACGCAGGTCACAGGGAGAATACCCAAACCCCGTACTGAGGAAGGACATTATTGCCATAGAGGGAGTGCAGAGAAGGTTCACCAGACTGATTCCTGGGATGTCAGGACTGTCTAATGAAGAAAGACTGGATAGACTTGGTTTATACTCTCTAGAATTTAGGAGATTGAGAGGGGATCTTATAGAAACTTACAAAATTCTTAAGGACAGGCTAGATGCAGGAAGATTGTTCCCGATGTTGGGGAAGTCCAGGACAAGGGGTCACAGCTTAAAGATAAGGGGGAAATCCTTTAAAACTGAGATGAGAAGAACTTTTTTCACACAGAGAGTGGTGAATCTCTGGAACTCTCTGCCACAGAGGGTAGTTGAGGCCAGTTCATTGGCTATATTTAAGAGGGAGTTAGATGTGGCCCTTGTGGCTAAGGGGATCAGGGGGTATGGAGAGAAGGCAGGTACGGGATACTGAGTTGGATGATCAGCCATGATCATATTGAATGGCGGTGCAGGCTCGAAGGGCTGAATGGCCTACTCCTGCACCTAATTTCTATGTTTCTATGTACAGACAGCATCATAGTCTAGATCGGACCTGGGTCCCTGAGGCTGTAAGGCAGCAACTCTATCGCAGAGCCAACATGTCGTTTATTCAATATTTCTTCCCATCTTTTAGCTCTTAGAATGTGAAGTATGAAGGAAATCATTCAATCCATTGCACCTGCCTCAGCTCTTGGAAAGAGTGATCTGGTAGTTCAATTCACCATAGTCCTATATATGTTTCCATATTCCATATACAATGAATTATTTTGTTAAAGTCCCTAATATATCTCTTTGAACAATCCTTTTGGATAATTCCCCCAAGATTCTAATGGTCTGCAGAATTAATTGAATTTCCTCATATGTTGAATAACATTTTGATAGCTTCTTCTCGATTTAGATCTGCTATTTACCAACATCTGCTAATGAAGCCAATTTCTCCTTGTTCAGTCTGTGGATACCATTTCATTATTTTGGCCACCTCTATTAAGCCTCACTTTAAAGGGCCTGTCCCACGATGTGAGTTCACCCAAGAGCTCTCCCGAGTT